>NW_023641215.1:0-10695 GCF_015228065.2 Penaeus monodon | reverse complement strand
GGGGGGGGGGGCCAAAAAACGTAAGCCGGGGGGGAAAAAAAAAACCCGGGGGGAAAAAAATCTTTTTTCCCCAAAGGGGGGGGGGTTTTCCCCCCGGGATGAAATGGAACTGCCAGGAGGAGATTGACATTTTTACATAAGAAATTTTAAATTTTAGAGACTTGACCAGAAAGATTGCCATGGTTAAAAGAAGGTCTTAAAGTGGGGGGAAAATTCGTGGCTGGAAGTGGAAAAAACGGGGTGGTGTGATGTGGACATAAGGGCATAGCATGCAGTCTGCCTGTTCTTTTGCCAGGGTTTCCAAAACAGGGCTGAGTTTAGGGCGGGGGATGGGAAAACAACCATTCGGGATTTACAGAAAAGGGGGGTTTGGTTGGTGCTGACTTTATGGATTTAATGATTTACAGAGTAGTAAAAATAGTAAAAGGGAAAAAGGGGAGTGAGATATCTTTAACTGACCTTACAAGTTCTTAGTAAGGCACTGGCTTCAGCAGGAGGAGTATTTGAAAGTGCATTTGGGAAGGGTTTACTGCGAAACCCAGCACCCAGGTGTTTTTAGGCCATCGGAAAACATGAATTTTGGATGAATGAATGAGACACGGTAAAGGGGAAATGGGGGGAAAAAGGACAGCGGTGGGGGAGGGGGTTTCTGATTTTAGGGTTGGAAAACGGAGGAGCAAATAGGGGGTTTAAAGGGTATAACCCATGGGGGGACAGAAGGGGCAGAAAAAAAGAAGAGGCGGAGAGGGGGAAAAGGGGAATGCAAAGGAGAAAGAGTAGCGAAGTGGAGAGAGCAAGGGTGGAAGAAAGGATGTGGGATATTTGGGTTTTAATGAGGGGAGATCGGAGAGGGGAAAAGGGTACGTCGAAGAGAGATGTTGCCGTTTCAGTGACAGCGTCTCAATGGAGAGGAGCAAAAGGCGTAAGGGTTAAGCGGACCGCAGTGGGGGTTGAAAATGGTTAATGGTAATGGTTAAAAGCAAGAAAAATGTGCTAGAATCTAAGGTCATGTAGCACTATAGTAATTTTGGGGAAGGGGGGTTTGAGTTGTGTTTAGTTGTCAAAAGCTGGGAAAAGGAAATTTGGTGAGTGAAAGGGTAGGGTTTCGGGTGGGGTAAGGAGTTAGATTGATAAGGAATGTAGGGTTTGGGGGAAAGAGAATAGGTTGTTGAAGCGAAAGTGTGGGATTCAAGGAGTCAAAGGGGGGGAGGTCGGTGAAGGGAGGAAGGGGGGGAAAAGCAGAGGTACGGGTTTTCAAAACGTGGGTGACAAAGGAGTGTGGGTTTGAAAGGGGAAATTACATAAGGAACTAAGGGTGGGTTGATTGGGGGTTAGAGGGTGTGGCAATGCGTAAGCGGGCGAGAGCGGTCTCCAACGTTTTTTCCGATGAAAGGAGTGCCCAGGAGATGATTTTTTACAAAATGTAATTTTATAGTGCGGAGGCTTGCCCAAAAAAATTCCACGTATACAAGGTTTTAAGTGTGGGTAATAATCCGTGGGGGATACGTGAGAAGCGTGGGGGTATGATGTGGACATAGGGGCGTGGGTGCTATGTTTTTCGCCTTTTTCATTCCCGGGGTTTCCCAAACAGGCTGGGCACCAGTAAAATTTGATTGTTTTAGGCGTGGGACAGGTAGAACAACCAGTTCTGGATTTACAAACAAGGGGGTTGGTGGGGTTTTGATTTATGAGAGTTCGGGAGTCAGTAAAAATTAAAAAGAGGAGAGGAGAGTGATATATGTTTTAAGCAAAAGGAGTGATAAGTTCGAAATAAGGACACGGATTCAGGAGGAAGGGAGTTTTTGAAAGTACGAGTGGAAGATACGCAAAACAGCACCGGAGGGGGTTTTTGGAGCCATCAGTATATACGTGAATACTAGAGGAATGAGGGGAAAACATGGCAAGGAAATGGGTGGAAAAAGGACAGTAGGAGGGATATTTGATTTTGGTGGGGGGGGAAAAACAGAGAGAAAAAATTGGGGGTGGGGTTAAGATGGGGGGAGGGAAGGGACAGAGAAGGGGAGGGGTTTGGAGATGGGGGAAAGGGGAAGGGAGAGGAGGGTACCCATGGAGTGGAGAAAAGGAGTAGGTAAATTGGGGAGATGAAGCTAAGGTAAGAAGTAGGGATTGGGGATAGTTAGTTGTGAGGGAAATTTGGGGAAAACGAAATAGCACGGAGAGAGAAAAGGGCCGAGCGAGATAGAGATGGTATGCCTGATTCAGCGTACAGGTTCAACTGGAGAGGAGCAAAAGGCGCCTAGCCCTAAGCGAAGACCACAGTGGGGATTGTATAAAGATGGGAAAGGAGAGAAGTTGAGGCAGAGGAGTAGAATGGCATCCATAATCAAGAGGGGAGAGGATCAAAGTAAAATGAAGATAAAGGAAAATTTTTTGCGATCGAGCCCATGTATAGGGATAGATTTTTTAAATTTTGAAGATGGCGGAGGCTTTTTTTTTAATGTTTAGAATAGGTTGGGGCCAGGAATTTGGAGTCAAAATGACACCTAGGAATTTCCAGAGGAAGCTTTGGAGTGGAGTGCCATTAAGAAGATGGGGGGGGGGACCACACGTGAGCAAGGAAAAGGGGTTGGAGAAAGATTAAAGGTAGAAAAAGCGGAACCATGGTTGGGGCCCCGGGAAAGATCGATGAGATTGCAGATTGAAAAAATTTGGTAGAGTTTTGGTAGGATGTGCCAGAGGCATAGATGGTTAAATCATCAAATTAGTGATGACCGGGTTGGTGTTAAACTGAGACAATTTCATTAACGAAAGAGGGAATAAAGTGTATTGAGACCTCCCTTGTGGGACACCTTCGTTTTGGGGAAAGAAGATGAGTGGCAGGGGCAATTTGACCGGGAAAACTGTTTGGAGGGGAAAGGACTTTATGAAGACCCATGTTTCCACGATGCCTAGAGAGGAAAATGTGGAGAATAGGTCCCGCATGTTATCATATGTTTTTTAGACAAAAAAAATATAGAGTACAGATTCGGGGCGTGCAAAGCGATGTAAATATGTTCAAAATGAGAAGGGGGTCAGCTGGCTTCGGCAGGGCAAAAACCCAATTTGGGGAAGGAGAGAGATTGTGAATTAAGTCCCACAATAAGGGAATTTCGCCATTCGCCTAATATTTTTGAAAAAAACAGCTATTAGTGCGATGAGGCGATAGTCTTGAGGGGGGTGCCGATTTTTTGGGTTTCAGGAAGGAAGGATAAGAGTTTCTCCCCAAATTTAAAGGAAAATTTCCTGATGTCATATGTGGTTGAAATTTTTTAATGGGAAGGATAAGGGGGAAGAGGGATTTGCGGAGCTTTACGGTAGTGAATACCGTCAGGGCCTTTAGAGTTTTGCGGCACGATTGTAGGGCAGAAAGGGTTTCAGAGGAAGAAAATGGAATTATAGGATCAGCGGGAGGATGGGTAAAGGTAGGGGGGGTACGTTCTTGGTGGTCTTAATAGAAGAGAAGTGTGGAGAAAGGTGGAACCCTAGCCCTGGCTGAAATAATCCCCCAGTTCATTAGCGACTTGGAGAGGATCAGAAATGGGGGTATCTCGAATAGGAGGACGGGGCAGGATGGGGGGGTTGTTTGCCTGATAGTTTAGGGTTTTCGGCCCCAAAAAACTTTTGAGATAGATGTAGAGGATGAAATTGATGAAAACAAATTTCGCCAGTATTTTTTTACTTTTCCCGGGGATTGTACGACGAAGTAGGCAGATGTCATTTAAAAGGAGAAAAGTTGATTTGGAGTACCTCTCTTGTAGCGATAGCGTTCCAGCTGCACTTTTTAAGCGAAGTGCTTAGTGCAATCAGAATTCCCCCAGGAACACTTTTGGAGACATGGTCTTGAGGGTTTGAGGGAAGCTGTATGGACTCTTAAGACTGTATTTTTGGGGAAAACTGTATATTTTTAAATGGAGGTGAGGAGGATGGAGGGGTAGAAAAAGCAGAGAGGAAGTGGAAAGATGCCAGTGGGGTCTATCAAAGCACCAGCGGGGGAGTTAGGGAATGGTACGATGAAGTAGGGAAAGGAGAACGGAAAGGGTCACTAAGGAAAAAAGGGGCAAGGACGACCCGGGGAAAACTAAAAGAAAAAGAAGGGAGCATAGAGAGAGGTCAACATGAAAAAAAATGCGTCGTGTATCAAAGTGGGGGGGCGATCTGAATTTTGAATAGTAAGGTCAGCTTTTGGGGAGGAAGCGCCTAAGATGGCCTCGGAGTTTGTGATGATCACCCCCCAAAAAGTGTGGCGGCAGTTTAAAATACCCAAAAAGAGGAAAGGTGGTTAAGTTGGGGAAATTTGATTTTCAAAAAACAACAAAGTCAATAGGGGGGGAAGGGGAGAAGTAGACTGAAATCACGTGATCCAACGATGAAGGAAGATACGAATAAATTGCGAGGGACATTTGGTTTGAAAGGGTGGTGTGAATAAAGTGTTTTCTGATTGATAAGTATGGACGAGACAAAGGGAATTGGGGGGGAAGAGACAAAATGATAATTGGGATTGGTATGGAGGATGTGTAAGAAAGGGCTCTTTAAGGCTAAATAGAGGGTTATAAAAGGAAAAAGGGTATGCGAAGGGCGGTCTGTGGGGGCGGAAACCCCCGAATATTCCCAAAGAAGGGAAATTAACTTTATGATAAGATTGTAGTACGTGTTGAGAATTTTAGGGGGGAAACAGCTAGAGGGGGGAAAGGGCGAGAGGTCGAGTGGGAAGGTGTGGGAGTTTGGGTTCTACTAGGAGGGGGATTAGGAGAGGAGGGTCGAGGAAAGGGGGTACTTGGACATAAGGGATTTTTAGTGGTATCCAGGAGGGAGTGGAAGGGGTAGAGGGGATGGGGGAGGGGTTTAAGGGGCGGGGTTGGGGTCGGGGGGGAGGGTGTGTTTGGGGGGGGGTAGGAGGATAGGGGTAGGGGGGAATCGTTAGGAGGAGGATGGAATCAGCAGTTACTTGGGTTGGAAGGAGAGGAGTGTAAAATTTGGGGTTTTTAGTGTGTTTTCTTTAAAAATCTTGAATATTTTTAAAGTTTTTTCTGAGGAGTTGGTTGGGGGGTTTTGGGGGGGTAAAGTTCTTGTGAGGGGGGGAAAAGGGATGGTGTCTCAAGCTAGGGGCAAAGGGAAAGTGGAGGTGATTGTGTGGTAAAAGGGAAAAGGGGGGGAAATTTTTTTCTGTCGTTACGAGTAGTCGAGGAGGGAGGGAAAGGTTTGGGGTGTAGTGGTGATTTAGTACTGTAGTAGAGATTTGGGTGTCTGGATTTTGGATGGCAAAAGGTTTGAGAGGAAGGGAGGAGGTAGAATTAGAGTAGGGGGGGGGGTAGGAGAATTAGCAGAATGAGAGTATTTTGGAGTAAGGAGTAAGAGAGAAACCACGTCGACGTGCTTCTGGGCTTCACGTAGTGTTTAGTCCAAATTTGAATCGAGAGTTGTACCTCGACTAAATTTTTAGGTGGGGCGCCCCTTTTTTTAAAAAAAAATTTTGGGGCCACCCCAGTTGGCACATGTGCGTGATTGTGCAGATAGTTAGACGGGTATGGCCAGGTTGGGACATAGGGGATTAGGCTGTGGGAAAGGGAATGTTTGGCTGGGGTCCCAGACGCCAACAATTTTTGGGACTGCGGGAGGTTGGTAAACGAAAGGAGGGGTTCTCCTCCTATTAGACGTTAAAGGAAGGGCATGTCTACGGAAGGTAAAATTTTTGGGAGTTAGGGGTTTTTTCGATGACCTCTGGGGGGAAGGAGTAGCATTGTACTGATGTTGCTCATGTCTGGAGACAGACGAGAGGGTTTTTCCACAATTGACCAACTTTTATAGATTGGGCAATTTGTAGGGAGATTGAAACTGTTCCGGTGCAAGGATTGAGGGTTGGATGGGGTTTTGCAAGGATGGGGTTTCCAAAGGTCAGTTAGTTTTTAATGTATAGCTTTGGGTTTTTGGATGTTTCTTGACAGACGGGAGCGCTCGGGTCGGTACGGAAAAAGATTAAACTTGTTTTGGAACATTTTTGGAAAAGAAGGGTTGTCAGAGAGGGAGCTGTGGGGGGGATCCCCCAAAAAAAGGTCCCCTTTGGGTGCGCTAAAGAGAGACAAGATTGTTGTAGAGATAGGGGTAGTAGAAGGGCGGGGGCGTGACGAAGATGGAGTAGTGTTGAGGGAGGTAGTGTTTGGAGAGGTGGGCAATAAGGGTGTAAGTATTAAAAAGGGGGATGGGGTGGTTGATGTTGGAGGTTTTAGAGGTGTGAAGTTTAGCATGCTGGGAGAGTGGGAAAATTTTTTTAAGGGTTGATTTTGGCTAGTAAGTAGGCATGATGAGGGGTTTGTTATTGCAGTGTTGGGCCCTGGCAAAAAGGGGAGCCTGGGGTCAGGGAATCGGGTGGGTTACAACGTTGGGGCATTTTATAAAGGTGCAAACCTCTTGCCCCTAATGTGGGGATATGTTTTTTATGGCCCTGGTAAGCCGGATTGTTGGGGATAAAAAAAAAGTTTTCCCCCCCTCAGGGTCCCCCTTTAGGGGTAAGGGTAGGGAATAAAACAGGGGGGAAAACCCTGCCCCTGGCCCCCCAGGCCCTTCAGGACTGGACAAAGTCAGCCTTTATCCTTTCAGCACGGCTTCACATTAGGAGGGGATAGCAGAAGGGGTTTTGGTGAAGGGACAGAAACGAAAAATGGGAAGGAAAAAAAAAAAACCCATGCAAAATTAGTTGAGTCAGGGCTGAGCCAAGGTTGGGAGTTCCCCCTATTGGGCCCATCTCCCCCTCCTAAGCCCCCCACGACAACAACGGGCAAGGGGTTGGGGGGGGGGGACTGTATCAAGATGACAAGGAGGGAGGTTGAGGCAGTGGGGTTTACATGGCATCGATAATCGAGAGTGGAGAGGTCAAGGGAACAAGATAGAGTAAGGTTTTATGTAAGCCCCCGGATATATGGGGGCAGAGTTTGTAAGATTTGGAGGCGGACTGAATATTTTTGACGGGGTATTTGGTTTTGAAGGGGGGGATAAAAGGGATTTTTGATGGATAAGTATAGACGAGAACAAAGGGGGTGTGAAGAAGAGACAAGGTAGTTGGGGAGTCAGATTAGAGAACGGAAACACGAAGTTGCAAGGTAGGGAGCTATACTTTAGTTGACCTATGAGTGACAACGGTTCAGTGCGTGTTGAAGAATTTGGAGGAAAGGAGCTAGGGGGTTTAGAAAGGGAATTTGGCGGAAGGGTTTATCAAGAGGGAAAGGGGTAGTTGTGACATAGGGATTCGCCGGTGTACCTAAGAGGGGGGGGATAAAGGGGATGGGGGAGGGGTTAAAGTAGGTGGAGCTGGGGGGTACGGGGGAGGGCTGGTTGGGAGTGAGTAGGAGGAAGGGTGTCGGGGAATATGAGGAGGGGGAGGAGGGATATCGGCAGCCCCTTTGTTGGAGGAACGGGGTTACGGAATTTGAGGATGGATAAGGAGTTTTGGTTTGGGATCAAGTAGATTAATTTTAAAAACTTCAAAAGTTTCTGCAGGGGAGGGATTTTCACCATGTAAACATTAAAGGAAGGTCAGTTTACGGAAATAATTTTTGGGAATGTTAGTGGGGTTCTTTTGATGACCCAAAAAGGGGGAGTAGCACTTTATGATATCGCACATAGCCGGGGAGGCAGGCGAGTAAGTTTCTCGACACTCTAACCAAAATTTTTTCTAGATGGGCAGTTTTCTGAGGGGATAGAGACCGTTTCCGTGCAAAATTTAGGGTTGGGTGAGGTTCGGAGGAATGGGGTTACCCGAGAAATCAGTTAGATTTTATAATGCTTGTTTTGGTTTCAGAGTTACTTGAAGAGAGGGGAACAAAAGGCGGTACGGGGAAAAAGGGTTTGCCCAAAAGTTCTTGGATACATTTCTGGAAGAAAGAGTGTTTTCAGATAGGGAGCTGGGGAGGGATACGAAAAATTGGCCCCCCTTTTGGGTGGGTAAAAAAGATTAAGAATTTGAGAGATGGGGAGAGAAGGACAGGGCGTGTGGAAGGGGAGTAGAGTTTAGGGGGGAGTATTTTGGAGAGGTGGGCAATAAGGGGCATAAAGTAGAAACAAGGGGGGAGGGGTACTTTATGAAGAAGGTTTGGGGGTAGTGAGGTGATGAGATGAGCATGGGGGAGAGTAGGAATGTCTCCTGGGGACGTGTGACTTTGTGGAAAAGTAAAAGTGGGATTGAGGAGGGGTAGAATTGCGTGTCGGGGTTTCAAAGTAGGTTTGGGGCGGGGAATCGGGAAAGTTTGAAATGGTGGGGTCATTGCCCAAAAAAGGGAACTTTCTTATTATTGGTCATGTAAGCCTGAAGTAGTTGGGAGACAAACGCCGCTTTCGGGGTTCCCTGGGGGGTTTTTACTCAAAGGGGGTGAAAAAATAAGGGGAATACGGTCCATGGCCCCTAGGCCGTTAGGACTGGCAAAAGCCCCCCCCTTTTATTTTTTCAGCACAACTCTCACCCTTAGAGTGGATAGTTTTGGGAAACAAAAAAAAATAGGGGAAAAAACCCCATGAAAAATTTGGTTTGAGTCGAGGGCTGAAGCCTAAGGGGGGGGAGACCCCCCCAACTTTGGGTCCCATCCTCAAACCTAACCCTCACACGACAAAAAGGGGCCCAAGGGTTGGGGGGGGGGGGGGGGGCAAGGTCAGTTGAATCCCTTTAAAAGGGGAAATAAAAGTTTTTGTAAACTTATGATTTTCGTACGGGTTTTATACTACAGAAAATAAAGTATTTTAATATTGAACCCTTTTTTAATTTAAATAAAGCATTAGGCTGAAATTTTTACAAGTGAAAATACCTTTCGTGGAATGAAGAAAACTCAGTTTTTATACATATACAAATTTTTTTAAAACAAGTGGTGCGCGGCCATCTGACTTTGACGCGGTTTTGTCTTTTTGTTGACGTGTGTCTTAATATTTTGTTCTGTGTGATGTTGTGGATGGTTTGGGAAAAGGGGGGAGACGGAACTCGGGTGAAAGAGCCCCCACACTGGGAGAAGACTTTCTACACCGGTCACCGCTCCAGAATCAAAAAGTTAGCAAGTTTTAAAAATTCTCAGTCGCCGAGTACGAGCCCGGGGAAAGAAGGATAAAAAAACCCTTTTTTGTAAAAGGCATATGACAAATTTATCTGTCAACAAATTTTTTTAAAGGGAAAGTCTATGACGGGGTAATACAGTTTAAATGGAAAAAAAAGTGCTTTATTGTTTGAATGGTGATCCCAACCTGGGTTCAGGCCAGATCCCTTAATGTTTTTAAACGTTTGTATGCCTTCAACCAGCAATAGCATTCATTATATTACAAAATAATGGTACCATTTCCTAATAAATTCCCCCCTTAAAAGCCTTTGTTTTGACGGTGAAAAAAGCAAGTGTTTTGTTGTTTTTTAAAAGGTCAGAAAATGCAATCCAGATTTAAATTATTGCCTAAACGCACTTAGATTTACTTTTATCGGGGCATTGGCATTAAAAAAAAATCAAATTTCATGTATTTTGGGGTTAAAATATTAGTTTCCCACCCAAGTCATTTATTTTAATACTGTGGTATTCACCAATTCTATTACATACCATTTTTTAAAAATTAGGGGAAGTGTGGTATTACTTTAACCAACATGGCCCAATACTATATACAATAAATCAAACCCCCTTCCATGAAGGTAGTGAGGATAATGACTGGAATAAGTACGCAGAAAGATAACCACAAACGACAGTGTGAAGAAAAAACTGCCCACTGATAATGAATAAAAAATACACAGTAAACTTAGGGGCCAAACACATACAGAAATCAAGCAAAATACCAACTGCAGGGGAAGGAAGAACCCACAGTCAAAAAGGGAAAGATTGTTTTGTACTGCAGAAAGACACTACAAGAGGGAATTACATTTTTTCATATAGACAGGTCCTTCCCTATTTCTTTAAAAAACACACGCACACCCCCACCCAAAGACACACACAAAAAAATACGGGGGTGTTTCTGGCTGAGTGACACACACACCCAAAACACACACACACACAGAGAAACCCTAAAGGACCAGGGGGACTTAAAATGCAAACACGGAAGGACCGTTGTGTGCGGACCCCAAACCTCTGACTCAAATTTTTGAAATTTTTTGTTTTGCATATTTGTCTTTTAAAAGGGGTGTTTAAAAAAAAAAAAAATTGCACATAATTGATTGGAGACAGAAGCTCTGTTGGGTTGGTTCCCAAAAAGAGAATAGGCCATGCACCCAAAAAGGTTCTTCAAGATGCTGGTAAAAAAAAAGGTCTCAACATCTGGGTCCACAAACAAAGTTTTCACCACCAAATTTTTTCCTTTTTCGTATGTATCAAAATAAACCAAATTTAATATTTTCACTGCAAAGACAGTAGATAAGTCAAAAAACATGAAAATAGCGCAAAAAAATGCAGATGTATTTAAAACAAAATTTCAGAGATTTAAAAATTTAAAAATAAAAACAGAATAATTTTTCTCAAATACAAACAAGACATCTGAGGGTATCAAAATCCCTGTCCCATATTTGTTATGAAAAAATATGCAATTTGAACACCCCAAAAAAAAAAAGGGCATTCTGTATGCTATGGCAAGGATATTAGAGCCCACAGTATTTTTTCATCAAACCCGAATTCAGAAACTTGATATTCTTTATCATAAATATTGCTTATAAGTGATATGTACTACAATTTGTGTGAAAACCAGTATTTCTAC
>NW_023641214.1:0-10695 GCF_015228065.2 Penaeus monodon | reverse complement strand
GAAGGGGAAAGGGGGCAAAAAAAAAAAAAAGGAAATTCTTAACATGGAAAAAGCTGTATTTCCAGATTCCCCTTCCCCACGAACCATCGCTCATAACCCTTTTTGAGGAACACCGTGACGGAGAAAAGCCGAGGGATTCTACAACGTTTCTTCTGACACCGAGTCAGAAATCACTTACACTGTCGACGGCGACTCCGGTTTCGTGGCTGAAGTTACTTACGAAGGAGAGGCGAAGGAACCTACACATGGACACGCTTATCTGCCTCCCTACCCTCCTACACCTCCTCTTCCATCTATGGCGCTCCTCATTATTCTCGATAAGCTCTCTCAATTATTTATTACTTAATATTCTAGCCTTAGCAAAAGTAACATATGAATGGCAGACTAACAATCATCAATGATTTTCTGATGTGACTAAAGAGCTGAAATAAAGTAATTGGCACCCTTAAAGCCATATGTACATATATGTATATATTATAAGTATATATTATATATATACATATATACGCACACCACATACAATGCATATATATTATATATATATATATATATATATATATATATATATATATATATATATATTTACATATTTATATAAAATATGTGCATATATGTATATATGCATAACGTATACATATACGTATGTATATGTATCTTCTTTTAACGGTAGGTTCATGTCTGGCCGCCGTGGTCACAGCATGATACTTAATTGTAGTTTTCATGTTGTGATGCTCTGGCGGGGAGTACGTGGTAGGGTCCCCAGTTCCTTTCCACGGAGAGTGCCGGTGGTACCTTTCTAGGTAATCATTCTCTCTTTTTATCCGGGCTTTGGGACCAGCACTTGACTTCGGCTGGCTTGGCCACCCAGTGGCTAGGTAGGCAATCAAGGTGAAGTTCCTTGCCCAAGGGAACAACGCGGCGGTCGGTGACTCGAACCCTCGAATTCAGATTGCCGTCGTGACAGTCTTGAGTCCGACGCTCTAACCATTCGGCCCACCGCGGTCCCTTTTGTATATGTATATATATGTGTATATATAGTATGTATGTATGTGTTATATACTTATATGTAAATATGTATTTGTAGATATTATGTATGTATGTACATATATGCATTTTTAAATGATAATCTGTTTACTAGCCACATGTGTGTAATGTACTTACATACAGTATATATATACATACATATGTATATACATTTTGGGTGTTGCATATATATGTATATATATTTGTCACATTTTCAATAAATCTAGTTTTTGCATTGTGGATTTTTCTACCATATTTATGTGTATGTGTTTTATGCATATATGCACATATATATTACATATGTGTAAATATATATGCATATATACGTATATGTGTATGTATATAAAACACACACACACAAACACAAAAATTATATATATATATATATATATATATATATATATATATATAATATATATATATATGTGGGGTGTGTGTTGTGTGTGTGTGTGTGTGTGTGTGTGTGTGTGTGTGTGAAATACATATATGTGTGTATGTATGTATAGCCTGGGTCAACCCTCTCGGAGATGACATTTGTTGTGTGTATATATATATATATATTATTATATATATATATAAAAATATATATATAATATATATATAAATATTATATAAATATATAATATATATATATATAAATAATATATATAATATATAAATATATATATATATTATAATATATTATATATATATAATATTATATATATATTATATATATATATATATATATATATATATATTATTATATATAATATATACAATATAAATATATAATATATATATATATAAATATAATATATAAATTAAATAAATAATAAATAATAATAAATAAATAAATTAATAATATATGAAGAATGGAAAACACTCTTCCGTGTGCTGATACATTGGAAGAAAAACCCACAATCAAAAACTAGATTTATTGAAATGAGGTTTCTGTGGTTTGGCTGTTTTCAGAGGGATGAAGGAACCTACTGAAACAGGTGCAGGACCCCCCTCTTATTCCCAGTGAAGTGAAACAGCCTTTTGGGTGTTTCAGAGAAAAGAGGGATTCACTTTGAAAAAGGGTAACAGGTCCTCTCTGAGGGATGGAGAGTGAACTGCCTGGAAAAAGTGAAAGAGCTCCCCTTCCTTACTGAGGGAGGAGCAAAAGGTTCCCAAACATGATATCCTGTAGGTGGAAGGGCATCCCCTCTGGTCTACCCCCAGAGGTTGACACCTACCCACGTGTTTTTTTGCCGTGGCGTGGCAAGCCTTGTGAGCTGGGAGACGGAGTCCTGGAGTTTTTTGAGCGATGCCGTGCACGAGTAACGCCCTGCGGCTAGCAACAAGCCTCTTTGGTCCTCTATTCTAGCAAGACAGGCGGCCTGATCCAGGCCCCGGTCAGGTCAATCGCTGGTCTCCCTCGGGAGGGTAGGGTCAAGCACCATCTGCTGTTTGCACACTGGTCCCGTGAGCACTGCTGCAACGGCTAATTGGCTGCGTATATCCATCATCAACCCCTGTTGCTGTTAGACACTGGCTCTAACAACTCAGCTTCCCCTTGTTGGGACTCCGTGGGTGGGGTGGGGCGTGAGGGATGAAAGCACTGTCCCAATTCAGGGAAAAAATCTAACAAAAATCCCCCAAGACAGATCCTACCAAAGTTGACGACCCGTGGCAAGGCCCCAGAACCACGGCAGCCCCCCTGGAACCCAATACGTGCCCCGGGTGGCAAAAGGGAAAAACCCCGAGCACAGGATGACACTGTCATCCCTGCTGCCAAGATGGTGGACAAGACAGAAAGACCATGTCAGAATATGTTGCCCGATTGCCAACAGAATTGGACTCTCGTGCGGCCCCTCCAGGCCAGCACCCCGGCCAGGAAGGGTCTCTGAGCACCCCTCCCCACGACCCCCAATGACCCGAATCGGGAGCACCAGCTGAACCCGCCGAAACAGCGGGGTGCCCCCCACAGGCAAGCCCAAAGGGGCCCGCGGGACCGGGGACACTCTGAAGGAGAGTCTGGACCCCCATGGCGTTTCCCTCATTCAAGGTTCCCTTGTTAAACCCGAAAGCTTCGCCCAATCCTTCCCAAATGGTCAGGGCATTGGAGAGCCAACGCAAAAATCCCGGTGTTCAATCCGGGGTTGTGCGCGAGATCAGGGCATGATCATCATGCCCAAAAAATCAAGCCCACCTTTTGTTTTTCCTGCGGGAAACAAAGGAGCTAAAAGATGGGAGAAAGTGAGCCTTCGCCACTGAATCCCGAGGAAAAAGGGGTCAAGATGGGCTACTTGGCTTCTCGTCCCCATATGATGTGGAGGTGAATCCCCCTCATAATGATTGTGGGAAGGTGAAATCCCACAACCACGGTGTAAAAGGGGTTCCCAATTAATTCCTAGGTAACTGGGGGTACCTACAACCTACGTACATATGTGCCTGATCCACGCGGTGTTTCCAAGTTGCAGAAGTATGGACACCACCACCCCCAAAATTGAAAACAGCCAAGCCAAAAATGTGGTGTTCCTTGTACAAAGGCACACAACACCGAGGTGTGCATTAAGGGCCCATACAAAGGGGAAAAAAAGAAGGACAAAAACAGCCAAATGTCCCAATTGGGGCCAAGAGGCATCACGCCTGGGAGCTGGCTTGCTCTGTCAGGAAAGAGGGGGCCCCCTCAAGCGGCAAGAGGTCGCCTAAGAAGCAACCAGATTTTGTTCCCGCCCCCCCAGGCCCCTATGTCTGGGGGAAAAAGAACAAGAGCAAAAAGGGCCTCCCGGACCTCCTAAGAGGAGGAAAGCCGCCCCCAGCCCGGAGATCTCCGACAAACAGGAGTTCCCCAAAGCAAAACCCAAGTGCAAGAAAAAACACTAGGAAGAAAGGTTCTAACAGAAACCACAACAAACGTCCTCCCCAGAACCAAAAAGACATGCTTCTTCGTTTGAGGGGGGACATGTCGTCCCTGCTGACTGCTGTAGTCATAGCAGTGGCAACATCCCTGGAAAGGGGACCAAGGAAGAGGCAGAAAAAGGCAGTCGAGGTCGCCATGGCGGCATTAAACCAAGACTGTCGCAACCTAAAGGGAGGAAGATGGAAAGGGCCCAAAACAGCCCCTTCCTCTCCCTCCACCCCGGGTTTCGAGCCCTCCCCCTCCCCCAACTCCACCCCGGCCATGCCCTCAAGGCAGAGCCTAGCCCAGGCTGATTCAGTGCCAGAAAACGGGAATCAGAACAAGCTGACCCGCCCAGGCCAAGGCCAGCCAACAACCAAGCAAAGAAAACAGCTGGCCAGAGAAAAGCCCAAAAACTTAAAGTCAGAGCTACCAAAGGTCTTCCCCCCCCCAGTGGAACCCAGGGTAAGCCTGACAGGCCGAAGGAAACCCCCTCAAGCCAGTGAGGACCTCACAATGGAGTTGTCAGCCCTCCGAAGACCGTCAATCCGAATACAGACGAATGCCCCTCTAATGTAACTATCAACTAGTAACCATCATGGCACGCAATCTAAGTATTCTGCAGTGGAACCATCTATGGCCCTTTCTCCCAAAGAAGTGACATCCTCCATGCAATAGTGCGATCAAGGAAGCATTGACATGTCATGCTCCAGGAGAATTAACATTTGGAACCTGTTTGCTTTCTCCGGTTATCACGTCTTCATGCTGCCATGTGCTGATGGCAAAAGAGGCCTGTTTCACCCTGTCAAAGCAGCAATTCCCTGTTTCCACAATAGCCGATGCACCGCACTGTGGTGAAGATGTTGAATCTCTTGCCATCGAGATTCCACCTGGCCGTGGGGCCCCTGAAATTTTTACCAGTGTGTAACAGCCGCCACACTGGTAGTACCTTAGACAATCAGCCAAGCCCCCTGTGCCTTCTGCAGCACACGACCGGGGTGATCAAAGGGGAACTTCAATGCAACCACCTCCATCCCTGGCCCTGCAGGGCACCGGATGCGGCTGGCTTTTCACATAGCCAAACATGAAATTGAGAATTTCCCCGAGATCGCTCTCCCTCAATAGCCGGGGAACCAATGCATTTCAGAGGAGTGGTCCCCGAGACCTCCCCTGGCCACTGTGACTCTGGTGGAGAGGATGGCTGGCGTGTCGTTGAGACCTCCTATGGCCATTACGGCACTATAACTACCCTCATGAATAGTGGGCCCAGCCGAAATGCCACGACCGAAATCCAAGATAAAAAAACAGACAAGGCCAACTGGGCCACCCCCGTTTCAGAGCGCCTTGGGCCCCCCCTGTCTGGAGAAACAATGAACCCCACCAAAGCCAAAACGTGGAAGTGCTACAAGCCAACTTGTAAATGCCTTTGATGAGGCGGCCTAAACTGACCATACCCAAAAAACCGGCCTGGGTCCAGGACTCCAAAGACACCGGGTACTTTAAATGACGAATTAGGGAGGCCCAACCAAAGGGTTAAATATATGCCGGAAAAACATTTATGAAGGCAAAGAACCCCCGACATCCTAGCCCTCCTAAGGGGCTGTCAGGGATGCCAAGGAAACCTTGTCCCAGCAGATCAGGCAGGAAAAGTGGCTGGAATGGTGTGTCTTTCAATCACACCAAACCACCCTCTCAGAGTTTATGGCAACGGGGTCAAGTGAGCTACCAGCGTTCAGCCCCGAGATGCCAAACAAAACTGGCGCAGAGTTCTCTACGAGAAACGAGTTAAGCAAACAGCCTGCCCCAGCCGAACTGAGGGCAAAACAAGAATGCCTACAAACCAGACAGACTTGCTCACTTAAAGGGGGAAAAATAAACTCGACATTATCTTTTCTCTGAGGGAACTTAAGAAATTACATATAAAGACAGTTTGCAATACAGCCACCCGGGCTCTGAACGGGACCTCTACCCCCATATTTCCCCCCTGGGACTAGTAGGTGAGCTTGGCATTCCTGCAACTCATTCAACAAGTCCGGGAAACTTCCACTCTACCCCAGAGTTGGAAGAGGGCACCATAGTTTTCCCATCCTAAACCCAAAGGAGCCGGGGAAGTACCGCCCCATCTCTCTACTTCAGCTTCTGGCCAAGACCCTGCCGGAGGATGGTAACTGAACCCCGGCTTCCAATGGAAAATGGGACCCCCACAAAGAAACTCTCCACGGGTTCACCCAGGGGCATGAGCACAGCACACAGCAATAGCCACGCCTTTGAGACAATAAGCACGGGCACATGTGTGGCAGTATTCCTTGACCTGGAGAAGGCTTTTGAATGGCAAGTTCCTCTTGCCAATCGGGGGAAGCCCTGATCCAAAAAGGAATCAGAGGTAAACTCCTGGCCTGGGATAGGGAAATATTTTTCGAATAGAACAGCCAGAGGTCAAATTTCCAAGGGTCACCTATCACAGCACATGCCCAAATAGAGAATGGAACGCCACAGGGTGGGGTTCTCAGTCCCAGGCTCTTTTTAAACATTAATGTCCTGTTCCTTCAACATAAACCCCCCAGTGGGGTGGGAAGATTCAAAACTCCTATTGCAGACGATCTTGCTATCATCTCCACTGGAACCATACTGCCTAAACCCAAAACCCAGCGTTGTCTGGACCTGGTTTTTCCGAGGAGTGTTTTCAGGACAGGATTTAAAGAATTCTGCAGCCAAATCCAAAAGCCATGGCTCTGAGACAAGAGGTTCAAGGCACAAGGTCTGAAAAATCAGGGAATAGACTTGGAGTGGGGGGTTTAGGACCCACCCCCTACCTTTGGGGTAAGGATAGAACCGGACCCTCTCCTTTCCAGAAGGAGGGGCCAGTAACTGGTTGACCGAACAAAAATCAAGACTGTCTGTCCCCCCCGAGAGCAATGAGTGGAATAACGCATAGGGGCCAGAACCAGAGGTACTAAGATCATTCTATGTACAGGCTGTCAGGGCCCATTGGGAGACTATGCCTCCCTCGCTCTGATTTGGGAATTAAGAGAAAATATAAAGACCAACTGGGGGACCAGGTCCAAAAACGAAGCCGCCCGGGGTCATTCGGGTGCCCCAAGGTGGGGCGAAGGTCCCCTCAACCCCCCCTAGTGGAGCAAACCTTCTCCCTTTGGCCTCACGAATTGACTAAGGGCAGCCCAAAAAAATTCTTATCAAGGTCATCCAGGCTCCCAGGGGACATAAGCCTAAGACATAAAAATAGTCAGACGCCCCCAGAACAAGATTAACGTGCTGTTGCAAACAACTCCTGGCTTTTCTCACACAGCCAGGTGTTTAATAGCCATCACTTAAAGAACCACTTCTCGCCCAAGGGCATGGACCTCCCCCCCACCCTGACTTTGTCAAAGCTCTGCCGTGCGCCCCAAACCTCGATAGAGTTTTTTCGGTATGAGACTGGGCAAGCAAAAAGAAAAAAGAATACTGTAGCCTAGCCTAAAGGCAGAAACCCAGAGGGTCAATTGCAACCATCCCCCCCTCCGGGCAGCAAGAACAAATTTTAAAAAGGATGGATCGGTCGACCCTTGACCCACACTGCAGGGCGCCGGCCCTTCGCAGCCAAAGGGATGCCACAAAATCCATGAGGGTAACAGAACAACGCCTCTCGCTACGGGCAGAGGCAGTTTTCTATCATGGGGGCATTTAACCACGCGTCCGTGGAGGGAAGGACATGTGGTTCAAACACCAGGGCTCCAAAGGGAGCCGTCGACTGTCTTCAGCAGCGCTCACCCACTGGGCAATACCTACCTTCTGACTACCATCCCTCGCTCTGGCACAGAGGATTCTTGCACAGGGTAGAAGAATCATCATAAATGGGTTCCCCCCGCCCCAATAGGGATCAGAGGGAATGAGCTTGCTGGACAGATTATCCGAAGTTGGCAGGGGTATGCCCCCTAATCCCATGATAATCCTCAGAGCCGAAATTACTAGGAGGAAGTGTACCATGACGGCCACCCCTCCCTTTCTCCTGCGCTTCACAAGAGAGGAAACGAAGATTTCCCCCCCTAGGCCAGCTGGTACTCAGACGCCACAGGCTATGAACCACTGGCACTCTCTTGAAATAAACAACACAGAATGCGCCTAGGTTACCAAATGTGCCCTGGGCAGATCATACAAACAATAGAAACTGAAAGAGAGGTGTTTTGCATGCACTGGGGGCGAGCTGAACGCCCACATTGTACATTACTTAGAGAATTGTGTGCACATGCCAATTCCTAAACAAAGCCCGCAGAACACACCGTCTGCTGGTAAGAGATTATGCGAAAATGCTTACACCACAACTACAGGAGCGCCTGCTGGCCAATACCCACCGCCATGGTAAGCACCGAGTGTCAGAGAAAACAAATGAGACAGCCATATAAAGCTGACACAGGCCGGGCCATAAGTGAAAATGCCCGGGCGATGTCCAGAACTTCCCCAAATCTCAAGCAAGCAAGAGCAAGCGGTTTCATCGGCGGCCACAGTCATCCCTGTCGGGGTACATTCCTGTCCGGCCGACGGACGACGGAAAAGGGCAGCGGGGCGATGGCTGCTGCACGGGGCGAGGACATCCCCGAAAATCACCACTCAAACCCAAAAAAAGCGTAACGCTTCACTCCCCAAAAGGGGAAAATTGCAATATCGTGGGGATGTGTTGGAATTAATGTGTGGTGATCTTGCATAGTCAAATACCTACGGGGGCTTCATTCCTTGCAGAGTCAAAAAACCCATACCCATGGTCTGCGTGCTTGCGAATCCAAATACCCATACCCAGGTTGCTGCGTGCTTGCAAGCAAATACCCAAACCCAGGGTGCTTCTGCTTGCAGAGTTCAAATACCCATACCACGGTCTGCTGCTTGCAGAGTCAAATACCCTTCCCACGGTGCTGCTGCTTCAAAAGTTTCAAATACCCATAACCAAACGTGTGGGGTGCTTGCAGTCAAATCCCATAACCCCGTTTGCGGTGCTTGCAGATCAAAACCATACCCCCGGTGCTGCGTGCTTGCAGAGGCAAATACATACCAAGGGGCTGCATGCTTGCAGAGCCAAATACCCATACTCCCTGGTTGCTGCATGCTTGCAAAAGTCCAAATACCCATACCAACGGGCTGCGGTGCTTTCGCAGTCAAATCCCATACCCACAGATGCGTGCTGCAGAGTCCAAACATCCATACCCACGGTGCTTGCATACTTGCAGAGCCAATACCCATACCATGGTGGCTTTCATGCTTTGCAGAGTCAAATAACCCATACTCCTGGTGCTGCATGCTTGCAGAGTCAAATACCCATACCCACGGTGCTTTCATGCTTGCAGAGTCAAATACCCATACCCACGGTGCTGCATGCTTGGGATGTATATAAAAATACTAACACTCTATATTATATATTAAATATATACATAAACATGTTACATAAATACACACACATATATATAATCAATTACATGTATGAATAAAAATATCATTCTAATATTATGCAAATATATATAAAACCACATCTTTTCTAGATGCATATACATATTAGTCACAACCACAACCAACACACAGCACACCACATCAAACCCATACCCAGGTTGCATGTTATAATATAATAGTGCCCACTGGTGCTGATGGTTGGGTGTGTTGATAATATCTATTAATGTGTTACAAAATACAAACACATTTACATTACTACACACACATCATAAAATCAACACATGTATTTAATATATTATCAATAATCTAATATATATCAATATAATATATATAAAACATATATATATATATATATATATACATATTACATATAAAAAAACACAATAAACACACATAACAATACATATATATATATATATATATATATATATATATATAAAGTGTGTGTGTGTGTGATGATGATGTGTGTGTGTATGTGTAGTGTATTGATGTAGTATATGTATAAATAACACACACTCCAAAGGAAAACACTCTCCTAATGTATTACATAAAATAAACATATATAAAAAAATAAATTTATTAAATAATATATTTTGAAATCCACCTGGACACTCTTCCGTACTTACATACACACAAACCCACAATACAAAAAACCTACATACAAACAGACCACAGTTCGAAACCACCTATTCATCATACACACAGGACACACCACACATAATCATACACACACACAAAATATTATATATATATATATATATATTGTGTAGTGGTGTGTGTGGTTGTGTGGTGTGTTTGTGGGTGGTATCCGGTTGGATGGAAACTGTAGGTGGATTTCGAAACTGTTCCCATTTCAATAAATCTATTTTTTTGTATGTGGGTTTTTTCTTCCAATGTATCAGTACGGAAGAGGTTTTCCTTTTCCATATTATATATATATATATAAAATATATTATATATATAATATTATATTATATTATATTTATAATATACACTCACAATATTTCATATATCCATAGGTTACCTAGCTATATAGACCCCAATATGTGTTGGCTTGGAGAAGGGTTGCACAGGCTTAGAGGAGGCCCAAGTGGAGTATGGAAAGGATGGCGAATGCGCAGGCTGGCGGATGGCAGCCAGGCGGATGAGAAAAATATATTATTATAGAAATAGAGAATTATGACCTTATTATGTGTGTGTTGAATATATGTATGTGTTTGTTTAGTTATAATTATATATAATATATATATTATTTTTATATATAATAGTAATATGTTGTTTGTTTGTTTAAAGTACATGATATATATATTTACATTTGTAATAAACATATGTATATATGTAATTTATAATATACTTATATAAAAATCATA
>NW_023641213.1:0-7500 GCF_015228065.2 Penaeus monodon | reverse complement strand
AAGGTAGCGATTTTTAAACGCGCGTACATTTCCTCTCCTCGACATGTTACAAGATAAGATGTGGTGATTGAATAACGTAGATACGACAGTTTTTATTGAATATTATTGTCGCGTCTTTATCGCATGAGCACGCCTGCGGCAGCGGATATTGTCGTCTTTATAGGTATGGCCTGTTGGTTAGGATTAAAACTAAAAACGGTTTTAAAATGTAAGGACGTGCAGAAAACGGCAGAAGTTTGTATAGCATTACTCATGATGCAGTTTGATCTTAACATAATATTGTACGTAGCATACTGATAAGGAAATGTTTATTTAAGAATGTTCTAAACTTTCTTGATAACGGTTATGTCAGCGGTAACGAAACTACTGCCGCTAAGACTGAAAAACTATTTTTTGATTATTTCCAAAAATGACAATCGGTCTTCCCTGACAAGTTTATGTCATCAGATTTTCTCTTGTGATGAGAACGACTCTGATGATCTGTTCCGCTTCATTCTCCAGCCGATAGATCGTTGATGTCATTTGCTAATCCGCATAGCAGGGACGGCCATGGGAGTAGTATCAGGGAGGAAACTGTGGAGTAAAACAGGCTGATATAAGAAGAAAAGCGAGCAAAAATTCGTAAAATAAGTACAAATACGCTTAAAATCTATAATAACTCTACGGCGCCACCCGCCCATATCTCAAAGTCTCAACGGTGCGCCCCCCCCCCCAAAAAAAACGGGTAATCAAACCACCGTTCCGGCATAAATTCTACGGATTTCACATATCCAGATCCCGTGGTATCATATAACAGGCGTCCTAACCAATAAACCAGCCTAACCTTAATCCCTGTGGAATTTATCACTACGATCTATAAGTCCTAGCCAGGGGAAGCAACGCCCCCTGGACCCCCGTGGTATTATTTCACCTGGACCCCTTGGTAATTATATGCCCTGTGTAGAGGGAAGGTGGACAAAATCGAACACATCACATACGTACATGAATGTGAAGTTGTCAGTGACCGTGACGTATCTAGTGACCTTACGAAACCACAATGCCGCCAACCAACTTCCACAACAAACATACCATATACCCGGAAATCATTACCTACTTTCACATGTGCATTTTAATGTGTCGTACATGACGCCTCATAAGAGAAATAATGAAACAAATGTTGTGCTAACCGACGAGGTATCCCTCCAACGCAGGGAAACCGTGTGACAGATTAATGCGACTGCACCAACCTTGTCGAGAGCGTTGTAAACACTAGGTTAATATCCTACGGAGTCAACCACTATAGAATCCTGTATAGCTACGACGTCCTAAACGGCGCACAACCTTCGGTTGTCGAATCAATGGCTGCTCATAAATAAGGTAAAGATTTAACCACTGAAATGACTGTTGACTATCACATATCCGTACCGAAATCATTATCTCCCTTTGAGAGCCAGGATGTAGCTAGAATACGAAAGAGATCTTCCCGTCAAGTGCTCAGTTGTACGATACTACTCAATTATGCTCACTGCGTTAAAATCACCAATAACCTTGTCGGAGAGTGCAAAGCAGAGTTAGATTGATTTGGCACGTCGCAGGATATAGACGCGACCAGAGCTCACTAGCTGATGATACTGTAACACAACCAACAGCGCATTAACTGTCAAAATCAGTCCTCTAACAGAAGATGACCAATATCTGTAACCGATGAGTGAATCATTATCCCGATAAGGCAGAGGCTACAGTGAGTGACTCACCCGCTGTGGCTTCCTCCCGATGCCACAGACCGCATCATCGAGCCCATGGTTTAAACTTGGTACCGAATCGGAATTCTTCTGTTCAGGGACTGAGGTTATACCGTCTCTCCGATACTGAAGACTGTCAAAATCGCATAATAAATGAGGTGGTTCACAGCGTCTTCGTAATTGACGATAATTCGCTCCTCTCGCAGGCCAAGATAAGAATACAATGTGAGTGGAAGGATATAAAACTCGTTATACATATTGCTTTTAGGTTGAATTGTTGGTGAACACCGAGCAGATGCTGCTGCGTCACACGACACACACGAGTCAGCGACGGCACACACACACACCACACACACACACACACGGCACCCACCACACCAACACGCACACACACACATGATTTTTTTTCCCACCGCTGGCATATGAGTGCTAGATCAAGAAAATTCTAACCCGTTGGTCTGCATTTACTATCCTGCATGCTGATCGAAGTCCTCATCGTCTTCTTTAAGTCAAGAGAGATCAAGTCCAGCATATACCGGAAGCGTGCAGACGAGGGAAACCTCCATTGTCTGTTAACTACCGCTGCCAACAACTCCTCTCACCGTGCATGACCCGTTGCCAAATCGAACCGGCAATGATGAGAATATATTGAGATCATCTTCAATGGCAGCTCTTGGAATGTTTGAGTTAGGGGCCGAAATATTTTGCAGGACCATCTATGTAGCGATAAAGGGGTTAAGCTGTCTGGACGATAATCTTTTGTCATCGGTCTGTAATCCTCATCTAATGAATCTGTCACAGTGATTATGGAACTTAACCCGTTCTGCTTCCGCGGTGGATATCTCCAGTGGCGATCATTTATTATTTTTTGCAGTTACGTGGGTTGTTCTCCATTGAATATCTTCTTTTCTCCTGGTGTATTTTACTCACTGTTTCACATCACCAAACGCCTAAACAGGGCTTTAAATACCATTGCCGGCAATATTTCCATGCTGCAACTATTGATATTGTTTGGGCGGGCGGAACACAAATAACAGGCTTAAATTTTTCTCGTGTAAAATGTAAAATGCGATTACCACTATTTCCATATGTTGACACTTCATGCTATACAACTAAAGTTAATTCCTAATAGATTGAAAAAGTCTTTTGGTTTTATCTATTTAGAAGCATTAATAGGGTTTTTCCACGGTTCTACACCTGGTCGAAGACGGGTTTCCTCCCCCTCGTCTTTACGCCTAACCCTAACAACCACCTCTCTTGCTCCTAATAAGATATAATTCAAATTGATAAGCCTGCGTACCTCCTCTCATATTTTAACGTTTAGACTAGCCGTTCTTACATCCAAAGACATCATAATAAAAATATAGTTTATTGAAAAGGATCATTAAATTCTTGTGGTACTTTATTAGACTCTCAAGCTTACCAACATACGCCCTTAAAGCAGGCGATAACACAAAATAACAGGCCTTAATTTTCTGTGTAAATGTAAATGTGATAACCATATTTCATACGTTGAAAATTTTTAGGCTTTACAATAGGTTATTTACCTATAGGTTGAAATGGACGCTGGTTTTTATTCTATTTTAGAGAGCATTAATGGGTTTCCCAAGTATCTACACCAGGTCAAAGACGGGTTTCCCCCCCTTCGTAATTTCGCCTTGAACACCTAATATCTACACCGTAGCGTCCTACGTGCCCATATGTAAGCTATTGTTTAACTTTTAACTGATGACAAATGGGGGGGGGGCCCCCCCCCGTTTTACAGACGATGATCACCCCTCATAACAATAACATACCCCGCAAGGGAAAGAACCCAACCGCAGGACGGATAGAATTCAGGCCCAGTTATGACCAAAATTCAGGTGTTGAACCGAAAACAGGTGATCCTTCCTTCCCTTCCACCGCCCCTGTCCCACATTCCTCAATACCCCATTAACAAGCCAATATAGTTAAGAAAAAGAAGTAAACAACAAATCAGCCAGTCACAAGTCCTGCTTTAAGGGGATAATACAGCTCTGCACTGAAAGTGTACAGGTGAGTGATCACACCTATAGCTTATGAGCCGTGACACGATCAATATGATAGCCCGATGTCAGTTGTCCGCTGACGACCCCACCGCCATCTCACTCCCTTCCTCCCCTTCTGCCTTCTTATGACTCTCAAGCTTCACACAAACACACGTTCTAATAGGCGATAACACAAATACGCCTAAAGTCCTCTGTGTAAATGTTAAAATTGCGATAACAATATATTTCATACTTTGCACGTTCCATACTTATAAAACTACCAGGTTAATACCCTAATAGACTGAAAAAGACGCCTAGTCTGTATTCTATTAGAGAGCTGAATAGTGTTTTCAAGGTATCTACACCAGTCAAAGACGGGTTCCCCTCATATTTACGCCCTGACACCTAATTATCTACCAACTAGCGTCACCACCTGTCCACGTGTTTGACTCATTTAGTTTTGCTAATTAAACCTCCCGGGACAGTGCGGTATATTTCTAAAATGTTCCTGCTGCAATTTCTCGATGTTTTACAATCTACAATGCAACTTAGGAAATATATTTAGTTTTCCCCTTAAAACCCATATGTATACTATATCAGACGAGCGTACCTTCCAAAGAGATCGCTAACAATTACATCCTCACGTTTAATGATGATAGCAACACGAGAAAGTGTACTAGGCGCGTCAGCAATTACTCCCCCTCCTCGAAATTGTCTATAGTAACTGGCTACACGTATTAGGAAGAAAAAGAACGATGCAACGGTACAATATTTTTGCGCATTCCGGCATCACTTATTACGTAATACATACATATATTTTTCCTAAATCTTTTTCCAAAGAGAAATATCTTACGTCGACACTGATAAAACGTGCTACTTGACCTCTTTCCACATTTTCTGAGACATTAATATACAAGCATGCCAAATGAAAAAATTCTCACCTATAATTTTTTCACTATGCCACTATTTGCTGGCAGTGACGAAACTGTAAAGACCCATGTTAACTATTTCTAGTCTTCAGAATCAAAAAGAAGGCTTTGATTAATTGTTAACACATGTTTCTCCTTTTTAGCAATTACTCTTTATCAACCAGAACTTTTATGAAATATGAAAAAAAAAATTGAGGGTAAAATAATTATAACTTGTTTGCCCCTCATGATATAATGCTTTATAATTGTTCGCATATTGGCAAAGACACACACCAAATTAGCCTAAAGCGCTATTTTTTGACCATGGGTACTTTTTACCGAGGGAGTAAATAATACATGACACCGCGCGATGCGATAGATCTTAGCAGACAGCATTTGATTTTCCAACTGATCAAGTTTTTTTTCTTTTCTTTAACCGAGTTATCACACTATATATTATTTTCTTAATCAAAACGTTCACTTTGCAAAAAATAAAAATAAATAAAGTGCATTCTTGTTGTGGTGTCTACATTATATATTCTTGTTTTACATGGCAGTTAAAGGGGTATATGACGAGCACCATACAGTCGAGGGGTAAGTTAGAGAAAAGGGTTGAAAAATCACAGTCCTAAAGGGTAAAAAGCCCGCAACCGAAGCAATATTTTCCTAAATGACAGTAAAAACGCGTTTGTTTAGGAGAAACAATATTCGCATTACTCATACTAAGGAGGGGAAAAGCTTCTTTCATAAACTTATAAAAGCAAAATGCCCTTGTTTTTCAATACAAGGGGGATTATTGAAGTAATGTATATGAACGAGCCGTTTTTTCAGACTTGGGAAATATATGGTAAGTGTCAAAATGTTTATAGCATTCTATCATCCTTACAACAAACAGTCTATTTATCTAAAGAAATTGTCTTCCTAAACTCTGACAATGCTCCAGCCAATATCCATATAACTGACAGACACAGACAGGTATCAGGGAATACCCTGCTTGTCACGAGATAATGACTTCACCGCATCCATTAATGGGACGTGCGAGTGAGGAGTAATGCGAACAATAGACGGAACCCCATGGAAGTACTTTTCTCGTCTCCTTCCGTGACGAACTGCATAGTTATGAATATCTACATGGAAATCGCACCCCCTTCATCATTTGACCAAGGTAAACCCCCGATGTTTCTAATAGCTAGAGAAGTTTTAGAAATGCTCGCCTCGGTTTGTTGATCTTCGAGACTCGTTCTTGCACACACACTCGTTCCGCGAGCTCCGTGGTCTGTCCTCCCTATCAAACATGCCATAGTCTTTTGCGAGGCCTCACCTCCTTCTCCTAAATCTGCTCCTCCTCCTCCTCATCCCCTCGCTAAGCGCGATGCTGTCTTACCGCGAGATGTAAAAAAATGGTGAGTATATCATAATTGGAGCTATAACAAACTTCACACACACTAAATATGTATTGACATTGATTGACTTAGAACTGTGATGCTTATAGCCATATCAAGCTTGGAGGTTCCTTGCGAAGAAACTAAAATTTATAACAAAAGTAATTGTCTGTCCATTAGTAGTATAAATAGATAATTTACTCGTATGACTGCAATACACATCAACATAGTACAAAACATTTGCCACGATAATTGTCAGAATTTATAATCCATCATTCATTCAAGTTTGCTTCTCGCTTTCCTCGCAATTTATTTATTTTTTTCCCATTCGTCAGCAGAATACGACGGTAACAGGAAACAATTTTGCTGTCTTCCGGCATGTCACCATCTGTCGGAAGGGGGCTTCAGATTCTGATAGAGGCTTAAAAATACTAACAACCGCATCCGACCCATTTCATGCTAGTATTTTACCAAAATTCCTTTTATGTAAAAGTGTAATTTTTCTATTTTTTAAAATACAAATAATGCTTCCAAATGGATAATATAGGGTTTTTTGCAAAAAAGTACCACCAAACCCTTGTTATTAAAGAAGAATATACCCAATCCTCCGATACATTTTCCCACGACCAATACATACGTCTAAAATCTGTACTTTTCCCACTAAATGTCACCGCCAAGGGCACTCCTCACAATGGGGTGCACTTTTAGCTGTATCATAACCGATTTTCACCTTGTTAACAAAATTTTACTTGGGGGTTCATTTAATCTTTTTGCATGTAAACTTTCCACTTATCACCGTCTCTTCGTCGTCAAGAATATTTCTCCCCGTTGTTGAACGCAGCTTAGACGAGGGGCTCTTTTCCCGCAAAAATGGGGCCGCACTCTCACTGCCGGGATGCGCGCCGGGGAAGTAAAAAACCGCACGCGGCGGCGGCGAGGGGGGCGGCGGCGGGGGGGGGCGCCCCTTTTTCACAACGCTTACATAAAAGGGGAAGGGGCACATTCGTTACTAAATTTTCTCAATTTTTTCCCTGCTAAAGTCTTTGAATATTTAAAAAAAGCACTTAACCGTACCTGCAACAAATTTTTATTTTAAATTATAAGTTCTCTCTCTCTCTCTCTCTTCTCTCTCTCTCTCTCCTATATATATATATATATATATATATATATATATTTTTTTATATATATTACCCGCTTGTCCGAAAAAAAATTTTTTAGAAACCCAACACCCCAAAATTCGGTTTTCGCTACATAAAGAATTTGGTTTTATCCTGGGATCCGGCAATAAAGGGAAGGTGGACAAAATCCCAAAAACATTCACATACTACTAATGTGAAATATGTCGTGACCCTGACTAACTTTTACCTTTACGAAAAACCACAAAACCCCAAACCGCAACCAATGTCCAACCCCCAACATCTCAGTCCCGGAAAAATCATTAAACCTCACTTTCACATGTGGCATTTTTTTTTCCCGGGAAACT
>NW_023641212.1:15000-37500 GCF_015228065.2 Penaeus monodon | reverse complement strand
ATCATTATTTATATCATTATTTCAATTAATATCGTTATTACTGTAATTATTACTGTTATAATAATTATTTTAATTATACTACCAGTAAAAATAATAATAATGATAATAATAACAAAATAATATTAATAACAATATTATAACAATTAGTATTATTATAATTATACTAATTATTATTATTATTGTTATTATTACAGTTATAATATATTTTTTGGCAATAATACTAATAATTAAAGTAATAAAATAATGATAATAATATAATAATAATAATAATAATAATAATAATAATAATAATAATGATGATAATAATGATGATAATAATGATAATAGTAATAATATTAATAATCATCAAATGTTATCCAAATTCTCTTTATTCTCACTTTTATCATCATTATTGTCATGATTAATAGAATTCTGGTAATTATTATCATTATTACCCTAATAATTGCCAGAATCATCAAATGAATGGAAAAAACGTCATTTTGGAGTTTACTTTCGCTAGATTTTGCCGCTTTTTCGACTTTTGGGATTTTTTTTCTTTTACCTTTTTTTTTTATTATATATGGACACAATTCCTGTTATTATCATCATTATTATCATGATTATCATCATTATTATCGTTATCATCATCATTATCATCATTATCATCATCATTATCATCATTATTGCAATTATTATCATCATTATTGCAATTATCATCATTATTATTGCAATTATTGCAGTTATAATATATAATTTTACCTCTATACTAATAACAACTACAATAATAATAGTAATAACAATAATAAAAACAATAATAACGTTTCTATAATCATTATTTATATCATTATTTCAATTAATATCGTTATTACTGTAATTATTACTGTTATAATAATTATTTTTACAATTATACTACCAGTAAAAATAATAATAATGATAATAATAACAATAATAATATTAATAACAATATTATAACAATTAGTATTATTATAATTATTTTTATTTATTGTTTTATTACAGTTATTTTTTAAATAATACTAATAATTAAAGTAATAATAATAATGATAATAATATTATTAATAATAATAATAATAATAATAATAATAATAATAATAATAATAATAATAATAATAATGATAATAATGATGATAATAATGATAATACTAATAATATTAATAATCATCAAATGTTATCCAATTGTCATGATTAATAGAATTCTGGTAATTATTATCATTATTACCCTAATAATTGCCAGAATCATCAAATGAATGGAAAAAACGTCATTTTGGAGCACTCTCAAAGGGCTATATTTCTTTTAGATTTTGCCGCTTTTTCGACTTTTTGGATTTTTTTCATTTACCTTTTTTTTATTATATATGGAACACAATTCTGTTATTATCATCAAATATATCTGTTATCATCATTATTATCATATCATCATCATTATCATCAATTCATCATTATCATCATCATTATCATCATTTTTTGCAATTTTTATCACATTATTGCAATTATTATCATTATTATTGCATTATTGAGTTATAATATATTAAATTTTACATTTATATTTAATAACACTAAATAATAAATGTAATACAATAATAATAAAAATAATAACGTTTCTATAATCATTATTATATCATTATTTAAAAATTAATATCGGTATTACTTAATTATTACTGTTATAATAATTATTTTTACAATATATACAGTAAAAATAATAATAATGAAAATAATAACATTAATAATTTTTAATAACCAATTTTTATACAATTGTATTATTAAAATTATACTTATTATTAAAATTATTTTATTATTACATTTAAATATATTTTTTGGCAAATAATACTAATAATTAAAGTATAATAATAATGATAATAATAGTATAATAATAATAATAATAAATAATATAATTATAATAATAATATAATAATAATAATAATATTATGATAATTATGACTATAATAATGATGATAATAATGATAATAGAAATAATATTAATATCATCAATGTTATCCAAATTCTCTTTATTCTCACTTTTATCATCATTTTTGTCATGATTAATAGAATTCTGGTAATTATTATCATTATTATCCTAATAAATGCCAGATTCATCAAATGAATGGAAAAAAGTCATTTGGAGTCTACTCTCAAAAGGCTATATTCCTAGATTTCCCGCTTTTTCGACTTTTGGGATTTTTTTTCTTTTACCTTTTTTTTATTATATATGACACAATTCCTGTTTATTATCATCATTTTATTATTTTCATCATTTATTATCGTTATCATCATAATTTCATCAATTATCATCATTATAAATCATCATTATCATCATTATTGCAAATTATCATCATTATTGCATTATTTTCATTATTATTGAAATTTATTGCAGTTATAAATATAATAATTTTACATCTATACTAATAAAAAACTCAATAATAATAGTAATAACAATATTAATAACAATAATAAGTTTCTATAATCTTTAAATTTATATCATTATTTCAATTAATATGTTATTACTGTAATTATTACTGTTATAATAATTATTTTTACAATTATCAACCATAAAATAAAAATTTATAATAATATAACAATATAATATTAATAACAATATTATAACAATTAGTATTATTATAATTATACTTTTTATATTATTGTTATTATTACAGTTATAAAATATTTTTGGCATATCTAAAAATTAAGTAATATATATGAATAATAATAATAATATTAATAATAATATAATAATAATAATAAAATAATATAATATAATAATAATGATAATATGATGATATAATGATAATAGTAATAATATTAATAATCATAAAATTTGTTATCCAAATTCTGTTTTATTCTCATTTTATCATCTTATTGTCATATTATAGAATTCTGGTTTATATTATCATTATTACCTAAAAATTCCCGAATATCAAATGAAGGAAAACGTCATTTTGAGTATATCTCAAGGCTATATTTCGCTAATTTTGCCGCTTTTCGACTTTTGGATTTTTTTTATTTATTTTTTTTATATATAGGACACAAATTCTGTTATTATCATCTTTTATCATGATTATCATCATTATTATCGTTATCATCAATCTTATCATCATTATCATCATCATTATCATCATTATTGCAATTATTATCATCATTATTGCAATTTTTAAATCTTTATCATTGCAATTTTGCAGTTATAATATAATTTTACATCTAATACTAATAACAACTAAATAATAATAGTAATAAAAAAAATTAATAAAAATAATAACGTTTCTATAATCATTTATTTATATCATTATTTCAATTATATCGTTATTACTGTAATTATTACTGTTATAAAATTTTTTTTTACAATTATACTACCAGTAAAAATAATAATAATGATAATAAAACAATAATAATATTAATAACAATATTATAACAATTAGTATATTATATTATACTTATTAGTATTATATTGTTATTATTACAGTTATATATATTTTTTGGCATAATACTAATCCTTAAAGTGATAATAATAATGATAATAATAATATTAATAATAATAAAAAATTAATAATAATAATAATAAGAAATATGAATATAATGTTTAATTAGTAAAAATGTTAATAATCATCAAATGTTATCCAAATTCTCTTTATTCTCACTTTTATCATCTTTATTGTCATGATTAATAGAATTCTGGTATTATTAATCATTATTACCAAATAATTGCCAAATCATCAATAAGGGAAATTTTTTAAAAAACGTCTTTTTGAGTTTACTCCAAAAAGGCTATATTCGCTAATTTTGCCGCTTTTTTCGACTTTTGGGATTTTTTCTTTACCTGTTTTTATTAATATTGGACATAATTCCGGGTTTTAAATCATCATTATTATCATGATTATATCATTATTATCGTTATTATCATCATTATAATATCATCATTATCATCATTATTGCAATTATTATATAATTTAAATGCAATTATTATATTATTATTCAATTAATTGCAGTTATATAATATTTTAATCTATACTAAAAACAACTACAATATAATAGTAATAACAATAATAAAAAATAATAAGTTTCTATAATAATTATTTATATGATTATTTCAATTAGTATCGTTATTACTTAATTATTGCTGTTATAATATTTTTACAATTATCTACCAGAAAAAATAATAATAATGATAATAAAAACAATAAAAATTTATTAATAACAATATTATAACATTATTTATTATAATTATACTTTTTAAATTATTATTATTGTTATTTACAGTTATAATATTTTTTTGGCAATAATACTAATAATTAAAGTAAAAATTATAATAATATTGATAATAAAAATATAATAATAATAAAAATTTAATAATAAAATAATAATAAATAATAATAATATAATATGATAATAAGATGATAATATTGATAATAGTAATAATATTAATAATCATAAATGTTACCCAAAATTTCTTATTATTCTCATTTTATCATCATTATTGCCCATGATTAATAGAATTCTGGTAATTATTATCATTATTACCCTAATAATTCCCAGAATCATAAAATTTGTTTGGAACAAAAACGTATTTTGGAGTCTACTCTCAAAAGGCTATTTTCGCTAGATTTTGCCGTTTTTTTCGACTTTTGGATTTTTTTCTTTTACCTTTTTTTTTATTATATATGAACAATTCTTTATCATCATCATTATTATCATGATTATCATCATTATTATCGTTATCATCATCATTATCATCATTATCCTCATTATCATCATCATTATCACATTATTCAATTATTATCATCATTATTGCAATTATTTCATTTTTAAATTGCAAGATTGCAGTATAATATATAATTTTACATCTATACTAAAACAAACTACAATAATATTAATAAAAATAATAATAACAATATAAGTTTCTATAATCACTTTTATTTTCATTATTCAATTAATTCGTTATTACTGTAATTTTATGTTATAATAATTATTTTTACAATTATACTACATAAAAATAATAAAAATGATAATATAACATAATAACATTAATAACAATATTATAACTTTATATTATTAGAATTATACTTATTTTTATTATTATTGTATTATTACAGTTATAATTATTTTTGGGCAATAATACTATAATAAAGTAATAATAATAATATAATAATAATAATAATAATAAATAATAATAATAAAATAATAATATAATAATATAATAAAAAAATAATAATAAATATAATGATAATAATGGTAATAATGATGAAAATAACAAATAGTAATAATATTAATAATCAAAAATGTTATCCAAATTCTCTTTATTCTCACTTTTATCATCATTATTGTCTGATTAATAAAATTTCCCTGGTAATTATTATCATTATTACCTAATAATTGCCAGAATCATCAAATGAATGGAAAAACGTCATTTTGGAGTCTACTCTCAAAAGCTAATTTCGCTTGATTTGCCGCTTTTCGACTTTTGGGATTTTTTTTTTTTACTTTTTTTTTATTATATATTGACACAATTCCTGTTTTTATCATAATTATTATAAATGATTATCATCATCATTATCTTTTCATCATCATTTTTCTCATTATCATCTTTTTTCATCTCATTATCATCATTATTGCAATTATTATCATCATAATTGCAATTAATATCATTTTTATTGCAATTATTGCAGTTATAATAAATAATTTTTTACATCTATGCTAATAACAACTACATAATAATAGTATAACGAAATATAACAATAATCCGTTTCTATAATCATTTTTTATATCATTATTTCAATTAACCCGTTATTACTGTAATTTTTTACTTTTAAAAATTTATTTTTACAATTATACTACCATAAAAATAATAATAATGATAATAAAAACAATAATAATTTTAAATAACAATTTATAAAAATTTAGTATTATTAAAATTATACTTAATAATATTATTATTGTATTATTACAGTTATAATATATTTTTGGGCAAAAAACTAATAATTAAATAATAATAATGATAAAATAAAAATAATAATAAAAATAATTAATAAAATAATAATTATTATAAATTAATAATAATAATAATAATAATAATGAAATAATGATAAATAATATTGATAATAGTAATAATATAATAATCTCAAATGTTATCCAAATTCTTTTATTCTCACTTTTATCATCATTATTGCATAAATTAATAAATCTGGTAATTATTATTCATATTACCCTAATAATTGCCAGAATAATCAAATGAAGAAAAAACGTCATTTGGAGTCTAACTCTCAAAAGGCTATATTTCGCTAGATTTTTGCGCTTTTCGACTTTTGGATTTTTTTTCTTTTCCTTTTTTTATTATATATGGACACAATTCTGTTATTATATTATTATTATCAGATTATCACTTTAAATTATCGTTATCATCATATTATCACCATTATCATCATTATCATCATTTAACATCATTTTGCAATTATTATCATCATTTGCAATTATTATCATTATTATTGCATTATTGCAGTTATAATATATAATTTTACATCTATACTAATAACACTACAATAATAATGTAATAAAAATAATAATAACAATAATAACGTTTCTATAATCATTATTTATATCAATATTTTAATTAATATCGTTATTACTGTAATTATTACTGTTATAATAATTATTTTTAAAATTATGCTACCAGTAAAAATAATAATAATGATAATAATAACAATAATAATATTAATAACAATATTATAACAATTAGTACTATTATAATTATACTTATTATTATTATTGTTATTATTACAGTTATAATATATTTTTTGGCAATAATACTAATAATTAAATTAATAATAATAATGATAATAATAATAATAATAATAATAATAATAATAATGATAATAATAATAATAATAGTAATGATAATAATGATGATAATAATGATAATAGTAATAATATTAATAATCATCAAATGTTATCCAAGTTCTCTTTATTCTCACTTTTATCATCATTATTGTCATGATTAATAGAATTCTGGTAATTATTATCATTATTACCCTAATAATTGCCAGAATCATCAACTGAATGGAAAAAAACGTCATTTTGGAGTCTACTCTCAAAAGGCTATATTTCGCTAGATTTTGCCGCTTTTTCGACTTTTGGGATTTTTTTTATTTTACCTTTTTTATTATATATGGACACAATTCCTGTTATTATCATCATTATTATCATGATTATCATCATTATTATCGTCATCATCATCATTATCACCATTATCATCATTATCATCATCATTATCATCATTATTGCAATTATTATCCTTATTATTGCAATTATTGCAGTTATAATATATAATTTTACATCTATACTAATAACAACTACAATAATAATAGTAATAACAATAATAATAACAATAATAACGATTCTATAATCATTATTTATATCATTATTTTAATTAATATCGTTATTACTGTAATTATTACTGTTATAATAATTATTTTTACAATTATACTACCAGTAAAAATAATAATAATGATAATAATAACAATAATAATATTAATAACAATATTATAACAATTATTATTATTATAATTATACTTATTATTATTATTATTGTTATTATTACAGTTATAATATATTTTTTGGCAATAATACTAATAATTAAATTAATAATAATAATGATAATAATAATAATAATAATAATAATAATAATAATAATAATAATAATAATAATAATAATAATAATAATGATAATAATGATGATAATAATGATAATAGTAATAATATTAATAATCATCAAATGTTATCAAAATTCTCTTTATTTTCACTTTTATCATCATTATTGTCATGATTAATAGAATTCTGGTAATTATTATCATTATTACCCTAATAATTGCCAGAATCATCAAATGAATGGAAAAACGTCATTTTGGAGTCTACTCTCAAAAGGCTATATTTCGCTAGAATTTGCCGCTTTTTCGACTTTTGGGATTTTTTTTCTTTTACCTTTTTTTATTATATATGGACACAATTCCTGTTATTATCATCATTATTATCATGATTATCATCATTATTATCCGTTATCATCATCATTATCATCATTATCAGCATTATCATCATCATTATCATCATTATTGCATTATTATCATCATTATTGCAATTAATTATCATTATTATTGCAATATTGCAGTTATAATATATAATTTTACAATCTATACTAATAAAACTACAATAATAATAAGTATAACAATAATAATAACAATATACGATTCTATAATCATTATTTCTATCCTTAATTTTCTATTACTATCCGTTATTACTGTAATTATTACTGTTATTAAAATTATTTTTTCAATTATACTACAGTAATAATAAACTAATGATAATAATACAATACTTAAATTAATAACATAGTATAACAATTATTATTATTATAATTATACTTATTATTATTAATATTGTTTATTATTAACGTTATCATATATTTTTTTTGGGCAATAGATACAATCATTTTAAAGTAATAATCATAGGAAATAATATTATAATATAATAATAATAAATAATAATAATAATAGAATAATAATAATAATAATAAAATAATGATGAAAATATGAGGATAATAATGATAATATTAAAAATATTCCTAATCATCAAATGTTTCCAAATTCTCTTTATTCTCCACTTTATCAATCATTATTGTCATGATTAATACAATTCTGGTAATTATTTATCATTATTACCCTATTAAATTGCCAGAATCACAAATGAATGGAAAAAACATCAATTTGGAGTCTACTCTCAAAAGCTATATTTCGCGCTAGATTTTGCCCGCTTTTTCGACTTTTGGGATTTTTTTCTTTTACCTTTTTTTTATTATATTGGACCAATTCTTTTATTATCATCATTATTATCATGAATTATCATCATTATTAGCATTAGCTCATCATTATCATCATGATCATCATTATTGCCATTATTTATCATCATTATTGCAATTATTTCATTATTATTACAATTATTGCAGTTATAATATAATAATTTTACCTCTATACTAATAACCACTACATTAATAATAGTAATAACAATAATAATAAACAATAATAACGTTTCTATAATCATTAATTTATATCCTTCTTTCAATTCCTATCGTTATTACTGTAATTATTACTGTTATAATAGAATTAGTTTTTTCAACAATATACTACCTTAAAAAAATAATAATAAATGATAATAATAATACAATAATATATTATAACATATTATAACATTAGTCGATTATTAGAATATACTTCTTATGATTATATTGGTTATATTTAAGAGTTATAATATATTTTTTGGCAATAATACCTAATTAATTAAGGTAATAATAATAATGATCAATAATAATAATAATAATAATACTACTAAATTAATAATAATAAGATATAAAATAATAATAATAATATGATAATAATGATGATAATCATGATAATAGTATTAATATTAATAATCATCAATGTTATCCAAATTCTCTTTTATCCTCACTTTTTACATCATTATTGTCTTATATATAATCTGGTAATTATTATCATATTACCCTAATCTTGCCAGAATCATCAATTAATGAAAAAACGTCATTTTGGAGTCTACTCTCAAGGCTATATTTTCGCTGATTTGGCCCGCTTTTTCGACTTTTGTGGGATTTTTTTCGTTTACCTTTTTTTTTTATTATATATTGACACAATTCCTGTCCTTATCATCATTATTATCATGATTATCATCAATTATTACTCGTTTAATAGCATACATCATTATCATCATTATCATCATCAGTATCATCATTATTGCAATTATTATCATCAATATTGCAATTATTCCTTATTATTGCAATTATTTGCAGTTATAATATATCATTTTACATCTATACTAATAACAACTACGAATAATAATAGTAGAATAACAATAATAATAAACATAATAACGTTTCTATATACGTATTTATATCATTATTTCATTATATACGTTATACTGTAATTAATTACTGTTATAATAATTATTTTTACAATTATACTACCATTAAAAATAACAATAATGATCTAATAACACTAATAATATTACTAACAATATTATAAACATTAGTATTTATGAGAATTAATAGCTTATTATATTATTATTGTTTATTATTACAGTTATAATATATTTTTTGGCAATAATACTAATAATTAAATTATAATAATAATGATAATAATACTAATATATAATAATATAATACTAATAATAATAATAATAATAATAATATAATAATAATATAATATAATGATATAAGATAATAATGATGAGAATATTAATAGATATTAATACTCATCACATGTTATACCAAAGTCTCTTTATTCTCACTTTTATCATCATTATTGTCATGATGAATAGAATTCTGGTAATTATTATCATTATTAACCCTAAATAATTGCCAAAATCAATCAAATGAATGGAAAAAGACTCCATTTTAGAGTCTACTCTCAAAAGGCTATATTTCGCTGGATTTTGCCGCTTTTCGACTTGGGAATTTTTTTTCTTACCTGTTTATTATATATTGACACAATTCCCTTTAATCATCAGCATTCTTAGCATAATTATAATCATTATATCGTTTTATCATCATCATTATCATCATTATCATCATATCATCATCATTATCTCATTATTGCAATTATTATCATCATTATTGGCCATTATTATCATTATTATTGCATTGATTGCAGTTATATAAATAATTTTACATCTATAATATAACTGACTACAATAATACTAGTAATAACAATAATATAAAATAATAACGTTTCTATATCATTATTTATTAATTATTTTCAATTAATATCGTTATTACTGTAATTTTTACTTTTATAATGTATTATTTTTACAATTTATATCTACAAGTAAAAATAATAATAATGATAAGATAAAATAATATAGATTAATACAATATTATTAGTCAATTATATTAATTATAATTAATACTTATTATTATTATTATTGTTAATTATTACGTATAATAATTTTTTTGCAATAATCTATAATTAAGTATAATAATATGATAATAATAATAATAATAATAATAATAATAATATAAATAATATATAATGTAATAATGATGATCTACTGATATAGTAATAATATTAATAATCATCAATGTTATCCACATCCTCTTATTCTCACTTTTATCATCATTATTGTCATGATTAATAGAATTCTGGTAATTTTATCATTATTACCCTAATAATTGCAGGGTCATCTAATGAATGGAAAAAACGTCATTTGGGATTCTAGCTCTTCAAAGGCTATATTTCGCTATATTTGCCGCTTTTCGAACTTTGGGATTTTTAATTCTTTTACCTTTTTTATTGATATATGACACAATTGCTGTTATCTATCATCATTCTTATCATGCTTATCATCATTATTATCGTTATCAACATCATTATCATCATTAATCATCCTTATCATCATCATTATCATCATTATTGCAATATTATCTCATTATTACAATTATTATCATTATTATTGCAATTATTCATTTATATATATAATTTTAACATCTATACTAATAACAACTACAATAATAATATAATCCAATAGAATAACAATAATACCTTTTCTATAGAATCATTATTTATATCATTATTTCAATTAATATCGTTATACTGTAAATTATTACTGTTATAATAATTATGTTTTACCATTATACTACAGGTAAAATAATCATAATGATAATAATCACACTATAATATCATACAATCTTTTTACAATTATATTATTATAATTTACTTATTATTATTAAATTATTGTTATATGTACAGTTATAATCTTATTTTTTGGCATGATACTTAGAATTAAAGTAATAATATATGAATAATAATAATAAATAATAATACTAAATACATAATAAATATAATAATAATAATATAATAATAATATCATAATATAAGAATGATAATATTATGATAATAATGATATAGTAATAATATTAATAATCATTAAATGTTATCCAATCCTCTTTATTCTCCACTTTTTATCATCATTTATTGTCATGATTAATAGAATTCTGGTAATTATTATCATTAGTACCCTAATAATTGCCAGACCATCAAATGAATGGAAAAAACGTCATTGGAGTCTTACGCTCAAAAGGCTATATTTGCTAGATTTTGCCGCTTTTTCGACTTTTGGGATTTTTTTTCTTACTTTTTTATTATATATGGACACATTTCCTGTTATTAATCATCATTATTATCATGATTATCATCATTATTATCGTTATCATCATCATTATCATCATTATCTCATCATTTCATCATTATTGCAATTATTATCATCATTATTGCAATTATTATCATTATGATTGCACTTATTGCAGTTCTAATATCTTAATCAGTACATCTATACTAATAACACAACACATAATAAATAGTAATACAATAATAATCACAATAATAACGTTTTCTATAATATTTATTTATATCATTATTTCAAATTATATCGTGATTACTGTAATTATTACTGTTATAATAATTTATTTTTACCAATTATACTACCGTAAAATAATAATAATGATAATAATAACGAATAATAATATTTAATAACAATCGTATAACAATTCTTATTATTATATTATACTTATTATTATTATTTTTTTATGTATTACAGTTTATAATATATTTTTTTGGAAATAATACTATCATTAAGTAATAAAATATGAAATAATATCATAATGAGAATAATAATAATAAATAATAATAATAATAAATGATATAATAATAATAATAATAATAAGAATATACTAAAATAATATAATAATGATATGTATTATTACAGTTATAATATTTTTTTGCAATAATACTAATAATTAAAGTAATATAATATGATAATATAATAATAATAATATATAATATAATAATAATAATATTCAGAATAATAAAAATAATAATAATAATGATAATAATGTTAATGATAATAAGATAATAATGATATAATTATGATAAGATATAATAGTACTAATAATTAATCATCAAATGTGATCCAAATTCTCTTTATTCTCACTTCCTATCATCATTATTGTGCATGATTAATGATTCTGATATTTATTATCATTATTACCCTACTATTACAGAATCATCAAATTGAATGAAAAAACGTCATTTGGAGTCTACTCTCAAAAGGCTATATTGCGCTAGATTTTGCCGCTTTTTCGGACTTTTGGGCTTTTTTTTTCTTTTATTTTTTTTATTATATATGGACCAATTCCTGTTCTTATCATCATTATTATCATGATATCCCTCATTAATTATCGGTATCATCATCATTATCATCATTATCATCATTATCACTTAATTATCATCATTATTGGCAATTATTATCTTCATTATTGCAATTATTTCATTATTATTGATATTATTATTGCAGTTATAATAATAATTTAACATCTATACTATAACAACTTACAATAATAATAGTCATAACATAATAATAACATATTACGTTTCTATAATCATTATTATATCATTCTTTCAATTAATATCGTATACTGTAAATATTACTGTTATAATATTATTTTTTGCAATTATACTACCTATTAAACAATATATATATCTGATATAATATAAAATAGTATATTAATAACAATATTAATAAAACCATTAGTATTATTATATGATACTTATTATTATTATTATTTTGTTATTATTACAGTTATAATATTTTTTTGCATAATACTAATAATTAAAGTAATAATAATATGATAATTATAATATAATACTAATTAATAATATAATAATAAATAATAATAAATAATAATAAATATATAATAATGCTAATAATAACTTATAATCTATAATAATACTAATACTGATATAATGATAATAGTACTAAGTATTAATAATCTCAAATGTTTAATCCAAATTCTCTTTATTGCTCACTTGGGTATGGGGTTAATCATCTTATTGTCATGATTAATGAATTCGGGGAAGTAGTATCATTATTACCCTAATAATTGTCAGAATCATCAATGATGGAAAAAACGTCGTTTTTGGAGTCGCTTTGCCGCTTTTTCGACTTGTTGTATTTTTTTTTTCTTTAACCTTTTTTACTTATTATGGACACAATTTCCTGTTATTATCATCATTATTATCATGATTATCATCATTATTATCGTTAAATCATCATTATCATCATTATATCATATCATCATCATTAGCATTAATATTTCATTATTATCATACATTATTGCAATTATTTCATTATTATTGCAATTTTGGCAGTTATAATATCTAATTTTACATCTATACTAATAACAACTACAATAATAATAGTATAACAACAATAATAACCAACATAACGTTTCTATAATCATTATTTATATCATTATTTTCAATTAATATCCGTATTACGTAAATTATTACTGTTTATATAATTATTTTACAATTATACTACAAGTAAAAATATAATATGTGTAATAATAACAATAATAACATTAATAACAATATTATAACACTTATTATTATTATAATTATACTTATTATTATTATTTTTTTATTATTAAAGTTATAATACATTTTTTTGGAAATAATCCTAATAATTAAAAGTAAATCTAATAATGCAGACTACTTATATAATGATAATCAATAGTATTAATAATAATAATAATAATATATACTATAATAGATACTATCCTCATAATAATAATAATCAATCAGCAATATAATAATGATATGTTATTATTACAGTTATAATATATTTTTTGGTCATATACTATAATTAAAGTAATAATAATAATGATAATAATAATCAATAATAATAATAATAATAATAATAATAATAATAATGAAGGTGATGATAATCATGATGATAATAGTTATTAATTGTAATAATAATAATCATCGAAATGTTATCCCAATTCTCTTTATTCTCCTTCTATCATCATTATTGTAATGATTAATAGAATTCTGGTATTTATTATCATTATTACCCTAAATATTACCAAAGCATCAAATGAATGGAAAAACCGGCATTTTGGAGTCCTCTCTCAAGCGATATTTCGCTAGATTTTGCCGCTTTTCGACTTTTGGGATTTTTTTTACCTTTTTTTTATTATATATGGAACACAGTTCCTGTTATTATCATCATTATTATTATGATTATCATCATTATTATCGTTTCATCATCATTATCATCATTTATCATCTTATTATCATACATTATTGCCAATTATTATCTTCATTATTCAATTTATTATCTATTATAATTGATTTATTATTGCAGTTATAATATATAATTTACATCTATACCTAATAACAACTACAATAATAATAGTAATAACAATAATAATACATAATACGTTTCTATAATCATTATATTTATATCATTATTTCAAGTAAATATCGTGTTATTACTGGTAATTATTACTGTTTATCATAATTCTTTTTGCAATTATACTACCAGTAAAATAATAATAATGATAATAATACAATATATTATTAATAACAGTATTATAACATGATTATTATTTATATTATACTTATTTATTATTAATTATTTTGTTGTTTATTATTACAGTTATAATATATTTTTTTGACATAATACTAATAATTAAGTAATAATAATATAAATAATAATAATAGAATAATATAATAAATAATAATAATAATAATAAAATATAATAATGATAGTAATAATAAGATAATAATAATCTAATAATAGAATAATAATAATGATAATACCGATAATAGTCTAATATTAATAATCATCAATTTATCCAAATTCTCTTTATTTCTCACTTTTACATCATTATTGCCATGATTATAGAATTCTGGTAATTATTATCATTATTACCCTAATAATTGGCCAGAATCATCAATGAATGGAAAACGTCATTTTGGAGTATACTCTCAAAAGGCTATATTCGTAGATGTTGCCGCTTTTTTTCGCTTTTTTGGGATTTTTTTTCCTTACCTTTTTTATGTATATATGTGGACACAATTCCTGTTATTATCATCATTATTATCATGATTATCATCATTATTATCGTTATCATCAGCATTATCAATCGTTATCATCATTATTCATCATCATTATCATCATTATTGCAATTATTATCATCATTATATCAATTATTATCATTATATATATGCAATTAATCCAGTTATAATATATATTTTACATCTATCTAATAACACTACAATAATCATAGTAATAACAATCATAATAACAATAATACGTTTCTATCATCATTATTTGTTTATATCATTATTTTCAATTAATATCGTTATTACTGTAATTTTACTGTTATAATAATTTTTTTGCAATATACTACAGTAAAAATAATATAGATAGTAATAAAAATAATAATATTAATAACAATATTATAATTATACTTATTATTATTATTATTGTTATTATTACAGTTATAATATATTTTTTGCAATAATCTAATTAAAGAATAATAATAATGATAATATAATAATAATAATATAATAACAATAACTACTAATAATATAATGATAATAATAATAATAATAATAATAATAATATCAATAATAATAAATGACAATAATAATGATATATGATTAAAATAATAATATTCATAATCTAATGTTATCCTAATTCTCTTTATTCTTACTTTATCATCATTATGTCAAACCCCCTCACCCGTGACAAACCAAAACACCAATAATACAACAAAATAAACCAAAATTTAGAATTTAGTATATTATCATTATTATTTTGACCCCTAATAATTGCCAAGAATCATCAAATGAATGGGAATAAAACGGTCATCTTGGAGTCCCATCCTCTCTCTCACCAAATGGCTTATATTCGCTTAACTTGTTGTCGCCAGTCATTTTTCGACTTTCTTGGGATTTTTTTTTTCCTTTTTTACCTGGTTTTTTATTATATATGGCCAGCCACAATTCCTGTTATTATCATCCTTATTATATCCTTGATTACATCATTATTATCTTTATCTGATCATCATTTATCGATCCTTATCATCATTATCATCATTAAAATCTCATCATTAGATCATCCTTTCTTGGCACTTATTTTCATCATTTATATTGCAATTATTCTCATTTTTAAATTGTACTTATGTTCATTTGCGGTTTTAATTATATAATTTTACTCTATACCCCTATACTAACACACTACACTAATAATAATAATACCAATACTAATAACAATAAACGTTTCAGTCTATAATCATTATTTTTATTCATTTTTATTTTCAATTACTATCGGTGTTATTTCACTGTAATTATTAACGTTATAATAATTATTTTTTACAATTAATATACCAGTAAAATATCATAATGCAATAATACCCATAATAATATTAATAACAATCTTATAACATTAGTATTATTATAATTATAATTATTATTTTCTTGTTATTATTTTACAGGTTATGAATATCTTGTTTTTTGGCAATAAATACTATAATTAACGTAATTAATAATACTGATCATAATAATATAATAATAATAATAATCATAATATAATACTCTTATAATATTCAGTACTATGATAATCATCATAATAATTATACATAATGATGAGCACTACGCTGATAACTTAAAGAAAAAAAAAAAAGAGTAAATGAGTATTATAATCATCAAATGTTTGATCTGCTAATTCTCTTTATTCTCCAAAATAACTCACTTTTTATATCATCATTCAAAATTGTCATGAATTAATAAGAATTGTCTGGTAATTTCTTATCCTTATTACCCTCGATACTTGCCAGACTCATGCAACTGAATGAAAAAGACCGTCATTTTGTAGTCTACTCTCAAAAGGCATATATTTCGCTAGGATTTTGCGCTCTTCGAGTTTTGGGATTTGTTTTTTTCTTTTACATTTTTTAAATTGTATATGGACACAATTCCCTTTCATTATCATTATTATTATCAGGATTATCATCAATTATTATCGTTTATCCAGCATCATTATCATCATTATCATCATTCCATCATCATTATCATCATTATGCAATTATTATCATCATTATTGCATTATTGTAATTATTATTGGCAATTATTTACAGTTATAATTATAATTTTCGTCTCACTAATAACAACTACAATAATAATAGTAATAACAATAATAATAACAATAATACTTTTCTATAATCATTATTTATCTCATTATTTTCAATTATATCCTTATTACTGTAATTATTAATGTTTATAATAATTATTTTTTACAATTATACTACCAGTAAAGATATATGAAATACTAACAATAATAATTTATTAATAAATACAATATTATCATAATTAGTATTATTATAATTTACTTATTATTATTAAATTATGTTATTCTTACAGTTATAATATATTTTTTTGGCAATAATACTAAGAATTAAAAGTAATACTAATAAGGTGAAATGATAATAGTAATAATAATAATAATAATAATAAGAATAATAATACAATAATAAAAATATAAAATAATAATGATACATAATATGATGATAATGATTAATAGTCAATAATATAATAATCATTACATTTATCAAATTTCTCTTTAATTCTCACTTTTATCATCATTATTGTCATGATTAATAGAAGTCTGGTAATTATTTCAATATTACCCTAATATTGGCCAGATCATCAATGAATGAAAAAACGTCATTTTCGAGTCTACTCTCAAAAGGCTATATTTCCTAGATGTACCCGCCTTTTTCGACTTTTGGGATTTTTTTTTTCTTTTGCTTTTTTTTATTATATATGGACACATTTCTGTATTATCATCATTATTTCCTGATTATCATCATTATTATCGTTTATAATCATCATTAGCAACCCCCCCCCCCCCCCCCCCCCCCCCCCAAAATTAGTCATCATTATCATCATCATTATCATCACTTAGTGCAATTATTATCATCATTATTGCAATTATTAATCATATTATTGCAATTATGCAGTTTAATATATATTTTACATCTATACTAATAACAACTAAATATATATATAACAATAATAATAACAATTAGTACCGTTTCTATACTCATTATTTTATATCATTATTTCATTAATATCGTTATTACTGTAATTATTACTGTTATATAAATTATTTTTACAATTATACTACAGTAAAAATAATTGATAATGATATAAATAACAATATAATATATACACTATTTAACAGTTAGTATTATTCTAATTATTACTTTAAAGATATTTATTCTTGTATTATTAACAGTTAAATTATTTTTTGGCAATAATACTAATAATAAGTAATAATATAATGATATAATAGACTAATTAATAATAATAATACTAATAATCATAGTAATATTTATAATAATATTAATATCTCATACTGATAATAATTGATGATAATATGATAATATTAATATATTAATAATCATCAAATTTAATCCAAATTCTCTTATTCTCACTTTTATCTCATTAATTGCCATGATTCTAGAATCCTGTAATTATTATCATTATTACCCTATAATTGCCAGAAGCATCCCCCCCCCAAATGAATGGAAAAAACGGTCATTTTGGAGTCTACTCTAAAGGCTATATTCGCTTGATTTTGCCGCTTTTTCGACTTTTGGGATTTTTTTCTTTTACCTTTTTTATATATATGGAAAGAATTCTGTTTTTATCATCATTTTACAATGATTATCATCATTATTATCGTACATCATCATTATCATCATATCCTCATTATCATCAGCCATTCTCTCATTATTGACAATCATTATCATCATTAATGCAATTATTATCATTATTATTGCAGATTAGCAGTTATAATTATAATTTTACATCTATACTATAACACTACAATATAATAGACTAACAATAGTATAATAACAATAATACTTTTCAATACTCATTATTTATATCATTATTTCAATTAATATCGTTATTACTGTACATTAGTTACTGTTATAATAATTATTTTTTACAATTATACTAACAGTAAAAATAATAAGAATGATAATAATAACAATAATATACTAATAACAATATTATACAATTGGTATTATTTAATTATATTTATTTATTATTATTTATTGTTATTATTACAGTTATAATATATTATATTGCAATAATACTAATTAATTATAGTAATAATAATAATCGATGATGATAATAATAATAATCTAATAGATAATATAATAATAATCCTCATAATAATAAATAATAATAGAAATAATAATAATAAAAATAATGTAGATTAATGATAGTAGTAATAATATTATAATCATCAAATGTTATCCCAACAAATTCTTTTATCTCACTTTTTTCATCATTATTAAGTCATGATTACTAGAATTCTTGATATTATTATCATTATTACCCTAAATAATTGCCAAATCATCAAATGAATGGAAAAAAAACGTCATTTTGGAGTCTACTCTCAAAAGGCTATATTTCGCTAGATTTTGCCGCTTTTCCGCATTTTTTGGGATTTTTTTTCTTTACCTTTTTTAATATTATATTATGGACACAATTCCGTTTATTACATCATTTATTTTTACATGATTTAATCATCATTATTATCGTTATCATCATCATTATCATCATTATCTCATTATCATCAATCTTTATCATCCATTATTTGCAATTATTATCATCAGTATTGCAATTCTTATCCTTATTATTGCAATATTGCAGTTATCATATATATTTACATCTATCTAATAACAACTACAATAATAATAGTAATAACAATAATACTAAAATAATAACGTTTCATAATCAGTATTTAATATCATTATTTTCAATTAATATCGGTTATTACTGTAATTATGACTGTATAATAATTATTTTTACAATATACTACCCAGTAAAAACAATAATAATGATAATAAATAAAAATAATACTGTTAATTAAACAATATTATAACAATTATTATTATTATTATTATAACTTATTATTATTATTAATTTGTTAGTATTTAGTTATAATATATTTTTTGCAATATACTAATAATTAAAGTTTAATAATAGTGATAATAATAATAATAATAATATATGAATCATAATAATAATAATACTCTGAATAAAAAATAAATTTAATAATAATAATGATAATAATGATGATAATATGTAATAGTAATAAGATTAATCATCATCAAATGTTATCCAAATTCTCTTTATTCTCACTTTATCAATCATTATTCTCATAATTAATGAATTCTGGTACTTAAATACATTATTACCCTAATATTGCCATAATCATCATAATGATGGAAGAACGTCATTTTGGAGTCTTTTTCTCAAGTCTATATTTCGCTAGATTTTGCCGCTTTTTTCGACTCTTCGGATTTTTCTCTTTTACCTTTTTTATTATATATGGACACAATTCCTGTTATTATCATCATTATTATCATGATTATCATCATTATTATCGTTATCATCATCATTATCATCATTCATCATTATCATCATTCATCATCATCATTATCTCATTATTGCAATTATTATCATCTTTTATTGCAATTATTATCATTATTATTGTAATTATTGCGGTTTTAATATATAATTTTACATCTATACTAAAAACAACTACAATAATAATAATAATAACAATAATAATAACAATAATAACGTTTCTATAATCATTATTTATATCATTATTTCAATTAATATCGTTATTACTGTAATTATTACTGTTATAATAATTATTTTTACAATTATACTACCAGTAAAAATAATAATAATGATAATAATAACAATAATAATATTAATAACAATATTATAACAATTAGTATTATTATAATTATAATTATTATTATTATTGTTATTATTACAGTTATAAATTTTATTTTTTGGCAATATACTAATAATTAAAGTAATAATAATATGATATAATAATAATAATATAATAATAATAATAATAATATATAATCAATATAATAATAATAATATAATAAATATAATGATGATAATGATTAATAATTGATAATAGTAATGATATTAATAATCATCAAATGTTATCCAAATTCTCTTTATTCTCACTTTTATCATCATTATTGTCATGATTAATAGAATTCTGGTAATTATTATCATTATTACCCTAATAATTGCCAGACTCATCAAATGAATGAAAAAAACGTCATTTTGGAGTCTACTCTCAAAAGGCTATATTTCGCTAGATTTTGCCGCTCTTTCGAGTTTTGGGATTTTTTTTTCTTTTACATTTTTTAAATTATATATGGACACAATTCCTTTCATTATCATCATTATTATCATGATTATCATCATTATTATCGTTATCATCATCATTATCATCATTATCATCATTATCATCATCATTATCATCATATTGCAATTATTATCATCATTATTGCAATTATTATCGTTATTACTGTAATTATTACTGTTATAATAATTATTTTACAATTATACTACCAGTAAAAATAATAATAATGATAATAATAACAATAATAATATTAATAACAATATTATAATAATTAGTATTATTATAATTATACTTATTATTATTATTATTGTTATTATTACAGTTATAATATATTTTTTGGCAATAATACTAATA
>NW_023641212.1:0-12500 GCF_015228065.2 Penaeus monodon | reverse complement strand
TATCCAAATTCTCTTTATTCTCACTTTTATCATCATTATTCTCATAATTAATAGAATTCTGGTAATTAAATACATTATTACCCTAATAATTGCCAGAATCATCAAATGAATGGAAAGAACGTCATTTTGGAGTCTTTTCTCAAAAGTCTATATTTCGCTAGATTTTGCCGCTTTTTCGACTCTTCGGATTTTTTTTCTTTTACCTTTTTTTTATTATATATGAACACAATTCCTGTTATTATCATCATTATTATCATGATTATCATCATTATTATCGTTATCATCATCATTATCATCATTATCATCATTATTGCAATTATTATCATCATTATTGCAATTATTATCATTATTATTGCAATTATTGCAGTTATAATATATAATTTTACATCTATAATAATAACAACTACAATAATAATAGTAATAACAATAATAATAACAATAATAACGTTTCTATAATCATTATTTATATCATTATTTCAATTAATATCGTTATTACTGTAATTATTACTGTTATATATATTATTTTACACAATTATACTACCAGTAAAAATAATAATAATGATAATAATAACAATAATAATATTAATACAATATTATAACAATTAGTATATTTATAATTATACTTATTATTATTATTATTGTTATTATTACAGTTATAATATATTTTTTTGGCAATAATACTAATAATTAAAGTAATAATAATAATGATAATAATAATAATAATAATAATAATAATAATAATAATAATAATAATAATGATAATAATGATGATAATAATGATAATAGTAATAATATTAATAATCATCAAATGTTATCCAAATTCTCTGTATTCTCACTTTTATCATCATTATTGTCATGATTAATAGAATTCTGGTAATTATTATCATTATTACCCTAATAATTGCCTGAATCATCAACTGAATGGAAAAAACGTCATTTTGGAGTCTACTCTCAAAAGGCTATATTTCGCTAGATTTTGCCGCTTTTTCGACTTATGGGATTTTTTTTCTTTTACCTTTTTTTTATTATATATGGACACAATTCCTGTTATTATCATCATTATTATCATGATTATCATCATTATTATCATTATCATCATCATTATCATCATAATTGCAATTATTATCCTCATTATTGTAATATTATCATTATTATTGCAATTATTGCAGTTATAATATATAGTTTTACATCTATACTAATAACAACTACAATAATAATAGTAATAACAATAATAATAACAATAATAACGTTTCTATAATCATTATTTATATCATTATTTCAATTAATATCGTTATTACTGTAATTATTACTGTTATAATAATTATTTTTACAATTATACTACCAGAAAATAATAATAATGATAATAATAACAATAATAATATTAATAACAATATTATAACAATTAGTATTATTATAATTATACTTATTATTATTATTATTGTTATTATTACAGTTATAATATATTTTTTGGCAATAATAATAATAATAATAATGATTATAATGATGATAATAATGATAATAGTAGTAATATTAATAATCATCAAATGTTATCCAAATTCTCTTTATTTTCACTTTTATCATCATTATTGTCATGATTAATAGAATTCTGGTAATTATTATCATTATTACCCTAATAATTGCCAGAATCATCAAATGAATGGAAAAAACGTCATTTTGGAGTCTACTCTCAAAAGGCTATAATATATCGCTAGATTTTGCCGCTTTTTCGACTTTTGGGATTTTTTTCAATTATTACTGTTATAATAATAATTTTTAAAATTATACTACCAGTAAAAATAATAATAATGATAATAATAACAATAATAATATTAATAACAATATCATAACAATTAGTATTATTATAATTATACTTATTATTATTATTATTATTGTTATTTTTACAGTTATAATATATTTTTTGGCAATAATACTAATAATTAAAGTAATAATAATAATGATAATAATAATAATAATAATAATGATAATAATAATAATAATAATAATAATAATAATAATAATAATGATGATAATAATGATAATAGTAATAATATTAATAATCATCAAATGTTATGCAAATTCTCTTTATTCTCACTTTTATCATCATTATTGTCATGATTAATAGAATTCTGGTAATTACTATCATTATTACCCTAATAATTGCCAGAATCATCAAATGAATGGAAAAAACATCATTTTGGAGTCTACTCTCAAAAAGCTATATTTCGCTAAATTTTTCCACTTTTTCGACTTTTGGGATTTTTTTTCTTTTACCTTTTTTTTATCATATATGGACACAATTCCTTTTATTATCATCATTATTATCATGATTATCATCATTATTATCGTTATCATCATCATTATCATCATTATCATCATCATTATCATCATTATTGCAATTATTATCATCATTATGGCAATTAATATCGTTATTATTGTAATTATACTGTCATAATAATTATTTTTACAATTTACTACCAGTAAAATAATATAATGAATAATAACATAATAATATTTAATAACAAAAATTATAACAATTAGTATTAATATAATTATACTTATTATTATTATTATTGTTATTATTACAGTTATAATGTATTTTTTGGCAATAATACTAATAATTAAAGTAATAATAATAATAATAATAATAATAATAATAATGATAATATGATAATAATGATGATAATAATGATAATAGTAATAATATTAATAATCATCAAATCTTATCCAAATCCTCTTTATTCTCACTTTTACCATCATTATTGTCATGATTAAAAAAATTCTGGTAATTATTATCATTATTACCCTAATAATTGCCAGAATCATCAAATGAATTGAAAAACGTCATTTTTGGAGTCTACTCTCAAAAGGCTATATTTCGCTAGATTTTGCCACTTTTTCGACTTTTGGGATTTTTTTCATTTTACCTTTTTTTTCTTACATATGGCCACAATTCCTGCTATTATCATCATTATTATCATGATTATCATCATTATTATCGTTATCATCATCATTATCATCATTATCATCATTATCATCATCATTATCATCATTATTGCAATTATTATCATCATTATTGCAATTATTATCATTATTATTGCAATTATTGCAGTTATAATATATAATTTTACATCTATACCAATAACAACTACAATAATAATAGTAATAACAATAATAATAACAATAATAACGTTTCTATAATCATTATTTATATTTTTATTTCAATTAATATCGTTATTACTGTAATTATTACTGTTATAATAATTATTTCTACAATTGTACTACCAGTAGAAATAATAATAATGATAATAATAATAATAATAATACTAATAATAATAATAATAATAATAATATAATAATAATAATAATGATGATAATAATGATAATAGTGATAATATTAAATCATCTAATAATAATAAAAATAAAAATAATAATGATGATAATAATGATAATAGTAATAATATTAATAACTCAAATGTTATCCAATTCTCTTTATTCTCATTTTTATCATCATTATTATCATGATTAATAGAATTCTGGTAATTATTATCTTACCCTAATAATTGCCAGAATCATCAAATGAATGGAAAAAACGTCATTTTGGAGTCTACTCTCAAAAGGCTATTTTTCGCTAGTTTGTAGCTTTTCGACTTTTGGGATTTTTTTTCTTTTACCTTTTTTTTATATATGGAAACATTCCTGTTATTATCATCATTTTATCATGATTATCATCATTATTATCGTTATCATCATCATTACCCATCATTATCATCATTATCATCTTCATTATCACATTATTGCAATTATTATCACATTATTGCAATTATTATCATTATTATTGCAATTATTGCAGTTAAAATATATAATTTTACATCTATACTAATAACAATTACAATAATAATAATATAACAAATAATAACAATAATAACGTTTCTATAATGATTATTTATATCATTATTTAAATTTAATATCGTTATTACTGTAATTTTTAAACTGTTATAATAATTATTTTTACAATTATACTAGCAGTAAAAAAAATAATAATGATAATAATAACAATAATATTTAATAAAAATATTAAACAATTAGTATTATTATAATTATACTTATTATTATTATTATTATTTTTATTATTATTATTATTACAGTTATAATATATTTTTTGGCAATAATGCTAATAATTAAAGTAATAATAATAATCATAATAATAATAATAATAATGATAATAATAATAATAATAATAATAAAAATTAAAAATAATAATAATATAATAATAATAATAATAATAATAATGATAATAATGATGATAATAATGACAATAGAAATAATATTAACAATCATCAAATGTTATCCAAATTCTCTTTATTCTCACTTTTATCATCATTATTGTCATGATTAATAGAATTCTGGTAATTATTATCATTATTACCCTAAAAATTGTCAGAATCCCCAAAATGAATGGAAAAAACGTCATTTTGGAGTCTACTCTCAAAAGGCTATATTTCGCAGATATGCCGCTTTTTGACTTTTGGGATTTTTTTTCTTTTACCTTTTTTTATTATATATGGACACAATTCCTGTTATTATCATCATTATTATCATGATTATCATCATTATATCGTTATCATCATCATTATCATCATTATCATCATTATCATCATCATTATCATCATTATTGCAATTATTATCATCATTAATGCAATTATTATCATTATTATTGCATTTATTGCAGTTATAATATATAATTTTACATCTATGCTAATAACAACTACAATAATAATAGTAATAACATATATGAATAACAATAATAACGTTTCTATAATCATTATTTATATCATTTTCAATTAATATCGTTATTACTGCAATTTTACTGTTATAATATTATTTTTACAATTATATACCAGCAAAATAATAATAATGATAATAATAACAATAATTAATATAATAACAATATTATAACAATTAGTATTATTATAATTATACTTATTATATTATATTGTTATTATTACAGTTATATACATTTTGGCAATAATACTAAATAATTAAAATAATAATAATAGATAATACAATAATAATAATAATAATAATAATAAAAATAATAATAATAATAATTAATAATAATATAATAATAATGATAATATGATAATAATGATAAATAGTATAATATTAATAATCATCAAATGTTATCCAAATTCTCTTTATTCTCACTTTTATCATCATTTATTGTCATGATTAATAAAATTCTGGTTAATTATTATCATTATTACCCTAATAATTGCAAATCATCAAATGAATGGAAAAAAAACGTCATTTGGAGTCTACTCTCAAAAGCTATATTTCGCTAGTTTTTGCCGCTTTTCTACTTTTGGATTTTTTTTCTTTTACCTTTTTTTATTATATATGGACACAATTCCTGTTATTATCATCATTATTATCATGATTATCATCATTATTATCGTTATCATCATCATTATCATCATTATCATCATTATCATCATCATTATCATCATTATTGCAATTATTATCATCATTATTTCAATTAATATCGTTATTACTGTAATTATTACTGTTATAATAATCATTTTTACAATTATACTACCAGTAAAATAATAATAATGATAATAATAACAATAAGAATATTAATAACAATATTATAACAATTAGTATTATTATAATTACACTTATTATTATTTTTATTGCTATTATTACAGTTATAATATATTTTTTGGCAATAATACTGATAATTAAAGTAATAATAATAATGATAATAATATTAATAATAATAATAATAATAAAAAATAATAATAATATGATAATAGTAATATATTAATAATCATCAATGTTATCCAAATTCTCTTTATTCTCACTTTTTCATCATATTGTCAAGATTAATAGAATTCTGGTAATTATTATCATTATTACCCTAATAATTGCCAGAATCATCAAATGAATGGAAAAAAACGTCACTTTGGAGTCAACTCTCAGAAGCCTATATTTCGCTAGATTTTGCCGCTTTTTCGACTTTTAGGATTTTTTTTCTTTTACCTTTTTTATTATATATGGACACAATTCCTGTATTATCATCAATTATCATGATTATCATCATTATTATCGTTATCATCATCATTATCATCATTATCATCATTATCATCATCATTATCATCATTATTGCAATTATTATCATCATTATTGCAATTATTATCATTATTATTGCAATTATTGCAGTTATAATATATAATTTTACATCTATACTAATAACAACAACAATAATAATAGTAATAACAATAATACTAACAATAATAACATTTCTATATTCATTATTTATATTATTATTTCAATTAATATCGTTATTACTGTAATTATTACTGTTATAATAATTATTTTTACAATTATACTACCAGTAAAAATAATAATAATGATAATAATAACAATAATAATATTAATAACAATATTATAAGAATTAGTATTATTATAATTATACTTATTATTATTATTATTGTTATTATTACAGTTATAATATATTTTTTGGCAATAATACTAATAATTAAAGTAATAATAATAATGATAATAATAATAATAATAATGATAATAATAATAATAATAATAATAATAATAATAATAATAATAATAATAATAATAATAATAATAATAATAATAATAATAATGAAAATGATAATAATGATGATAATAATGATAATAGTAATAATATTAATAATCATCAAATGTTATCCAAATTCTCTTTATTCTCACTTTTATCATCATTATTGTCATGATTAATAGAATTCTGGTAATTATTATCATTATTACCCTAATAATTGCTAGAATCATCAAATGAATGGAAAAAACGTCATTTTGGAGTCTACTCTCAAAAGGCTATATTTCACTAGATTTTTCCGCTTTTTCGATTTATGGGATTTTTTTTCTTTTACCTTTTTTTATTATATATGGACACAATTCCTGCTATTATCATAATTATTATCACGATTATCATCATTATTATCGTTATCATCATCATTATCATCATTATCATCATCATTATCATCATTATTGCAATTATTATCATCATTATATCAATTATTATCATTATTATTGCAATTATTGCAGTTATGATATATAATTTTACATCTATACTAATAACAACTACAATAATAAGAGTAATAACAATAATAATAACAATAATAACGTTTCTATAATCATTATTTATATCATTATTTCAATTAATATCGTTATTACTGTAATTATTACTGTTATAATAATTATTTTTACAATTATACTACCAGTAAAAATAATAATAATGATAATAATAATAATAATAATAATAATGAATAATAAAATAATAATAATAATAATAATAAAAATAATAATGACAATCATGATGAAATATGATAGTAGTAATATATTAATAATCATCAATGTTATCCAAATTCTCTTTATTCTCACTTTTATCATTCATTATTATCATGATTATAGAATTCTGTAATTATTATCATTATTACCCTAATAGTGCCAGAAATCATAAATGAATGGAAAAAAAACGTCATTTGGAGTCAACTCTCAAAAGGCTATATTTCCGCTAATTTTGCCGCTTCTTTTTTCGACCTTTTGGGAATTTTTTTTTCTTTTACCTTTTTTATATATGGAAACAATTCTGTTATTATCACCATTATTATCATGATTATAATCATTATTATCAGGGATCTCATCATATCATCACATTATCATCCATTATCATCATCATTATCATCATTATTGCCATTATTATCATCAATTATTGCAATTATATCATTATTATTGCAATTATTGCAGTTATAATATATAATTTACATCTATACAATAACAACTCAATAAAAAGTAATAAACAATAATTAATAAACAAAGAATAACGGTTTCTATACTCATTATTACATCATATTTCAATTAGATCGTATTACTGTAAATTATTACTTTTATAATAATTAGTTTACAATTATACTACCAGTAAAAAATCATACTAATGATAATAATAACAAAAAAATAATATTAATAACAATATTATAACGAATTAGTATTATTAATTATACTTATTATTTTTATTATTGCTATTAGTACATTTATAATATATTTTTTGGCAATAATGCCTAATAATTAAGTAATAATAATAATGAAATAATAATAATTAATAATAATAATAATAATAATTAATAATAATATATAATAATAATGATAATAAATGATGAATAATAATGATAATAGTATAATATTAAGTAAGCATTAAATGTTATCCACAATCTATTATTCTCACTTTTATATCATTATTGTCATGATTATAGAATTTCTGGTAAATTATTATCATTATTACCCTAATAATTGCCCAGGAATCAATCAAATAATGGGAAAAAAAAAAACGTCATTTTGGGAGTCTACTCTCAAAGGCAATATTTAGCTAGATTTTTGCCGCTTTTTCGACTTTTGGATTTTTTTCTTTTACCTTTACTATTATATATGGACACAAATTCCTGTTATTATAATCATTATTATCATCATTATCATCATTATATCGTTATCATCATCATTATCCATCATTATCATCATCATTATCATATTATTGCATGTCTATCATCATTATTGCAATTATTATCATTATTCATTGCAATTATTGCAGTGATAATTATATAATTTTACATTCTATACTAATAACAACTACAATAATAATAGTAATAACAATAATAATAACAATATTTATAACGTTTCATAATCATTATTTATATCATTATTTCAATAATTATCGTTATTACTGTAATTATACTGTTTATAATAATTATTTTTACAATTATACTACCAGTAAAAATAATAATAATTGAATAATATAACAATAATAATATAATAAAACAATATTATAACAAGTAGTATAATTTATAATTATACTATTATTATTATTATTGTTTATTATTACAGTTAATAATATATTTTTGTGGCAATAATACTAATAATAAGTAATAATAATAATTGATATAATAATAATAAGAAAATAATAATAATCATAATAAAATAATAAATAATAATAATAATAATAAAAATAAATAAATAATAATGATAATAATGATGATAATAATGATAATAGTCAATAATATTAATAATCATTCAAATGTTATTCCAAATCTCTTTATTCTCCACATGTTATCAAATTATTGTCATGATTAATAAATTCTGGTAATTATTATATTATACCCTAATAATTACCAGAATCATCAAATGAATGGAAAAAAACGTATTTGGAGTTTACTCTCAAAAGGCTATATTTCGCTAGATTTTGCTTCTTTTTTCGACTTTGGGATTTTTTTTTTTTTCCTTTTTTTTTTTAAATTATGGACACAACCCTGTTTTATCATATTTTTATGATTTATCATTTTTAATTATCATCATATTATCCCATTATAAACTCATTACATTTTTTAAATTATCATCTTATTCCAATATTATCTCATTATTGAATTATTATCATTATTTTTGAAATTTATTGATTTATAAAAAATTTTTTTCACTATATAAAAAAAACAATAATAAAAGTAATAAAAAAAATAAAACAATAATAACGTTTCTATAATCTTTATTTAATCATTATTTAAATTTAATATCGTTTTTTACGTAATTTTACGTTAAATAATTATTTTTACAATTTACTACCAGTAAAAAAAATAATAATGATAATAAAACAAAATAATATTAATAACAATTTTATAAAAATTAATTATTAAAATACTTATTATTTTTTATTTTGATTATTACATTTATAATTATTTTTTGGCAAAAATACTAATAATTAAATTAATAATAATAATAATGAAAATTTAATTAAAAATAAAAATTTAATAATAATAATAATAATAAAATAAAATAATAAAATTTAATATGTAATAATGATAATAGTAATTATTAATAACCCCAAAAAATGTTACCAAATTCTCTTTTTTCTCACTTTATCATCATTTTTGTCATGAAAATAGAATTCTGGAAATTATTATCATTTTTACCCTAATAATTTCCCAGAATCATAAAATGAAGGGAAAAAAAAACGTTTTTTGGGAGTCTCCCCCAAAAGGCTATATTTCCTAGATTTTGCCGCTTTTCGACTTTTGGGATTTTTTTTTTATTTTTTTTTTTATATATGGACACAATTTCCCTGTTTATTTTTTCATCTTTATTAATGTTTATCATCTTTTTATTTATCATATCATTTCTTTTCATTCCCCCAAAATTATCTTTTATCATTATCATCATTATTCAATTTTATCTTTTAAATTTTTGCAATTTTATCATTATTTTTGCAATTTTTGCAGTTAATAAAAATTTTTAACTATACTAAAACAACTACTTTTAATAATAGTAATAACAAAAATAATAAAAATAATAACTTTTTCTAAAATCTTTATTTATATCATATTTAAATTTAAATATCGTTATATGTAATTATTATGTTATAAAAATTATTTTTACAATTTACTCCCAGTAAAAATAATAATAATGATAAAAAACAAAAAAAATATTAAAAAAATTATAACAATTATATTTTATAATTATACTTATTATTAATATTTTTATTTTACAGTTAAATATATTTTTGGCAAAAATACTAATAATTAAAGTAAAATAATAATGTAATAATAATAAATAATAAAAAAATAATAATAATAATAATAATAAAAAATAATGAAAAAAAGATGAAAAAATGATAATATAATAAATTAAAACATCAAATGTTATCCAAATTCTCTTTATTTCACTTTTATCATCTTTATTGTCATGATTAATAGAATTTTGGAAATTTATTATCATTTTTCCCCTAAAAATTTGCCGAATCATAAAATTTTAAGGGGGAAAAAAGTCATTTTGGGTCTACTCTCAAAATGTATATTTCGCAGATTTTGCCGCTTTTCGACTTTGGGATTTTTTTTCTTTTTTTTTTTTTTATATGGACACAATTCTGAAATTATCATCTTATTATATGTTATATCATTTTTATCGTTCAATAAATTCTTTTATCATCATTATATCTTTTTCAAATTATCATCATTATTGATTATTATCATCTTTATTCCCAATTTTATCATTTTTATTGCAATTTATTGGTTATAATATATAATTTTACATTATACTAATAAAACTACAATAATAATGAAATAACAATAAAATAACAATAATAAGTTTCTAAACATTTTTTATATCATTATTTCAATTAATATCGTTATTACTTAATTTTTACTGTTATAATAATTTTTTAAAATTTATATCCCAGTAAAAATAATAAAAATGATAATAATAACAATAAAATTAATAAAAATTTTTAAAAATTTAGTATTATTATAATTATATTATATTATTAATTTTAATTAAGTTATAATTATTTTTTGGAATAATCTAAATTTTAAAGTAAAATAATAATTTTAAAAAATAATAATAATAAAAATAATAATAATAATAATAAATAAAAAAATAATAATAATTAATAAAATTTTAATAAATGAAATAAGAAAATAAAAATTTTAATAACACAATGTACCCAAATCTCTTTATTTCTCATTTTTTATCAATTTTGTCATGATTAATGAATTTGGTAATTATTATCATTATTACCCAAAAATTTGCCAGAATCAAAAATAAATGGAAAAAACGTCTTTGGGTTTTCTCTCAAAAGGCTAATTTCGCTAGTTTTTGCCGCTTTTTCCCCTTTTGGGGTTTTTTTTTTCTTTTCCCTTTTTTTTTTATTATATATGGACACAATTCCTGTATTATAATTATTATATGATTATCACATTTTTATCGTTATCATCATCATTTACATCATTATCATAATTATATAATTACTCATTATTGAAATTATTATCATAATTAGGGCAATATTATCTTTATTTTGCAATATTGATTTAAAAATTTTAAAATTACATCTATACTAATAAAACTACAAAAAAAAATAGTAATAACATAAAATAACAATAATAACTTTTCTATAATCATTTTTTTATATATATTCAATTAATTTTGTATTACTGAATATACTGGTTTAATAATTTTTTTTAAAATTTTTCCTACCAGTAAAAAAAAAAAGAAAAATAACAAAAATAAATTAAAACAATTTAAAAAATTAGTATTTTTATAATTTACTTATTATTATTATTTTTTATATTACAGTTTAATATATTTTTTGGCAATAATACTAAAAATTTAAAGTAATAATAATAAGATAATAATAATAATAAAATAATAATAATAATTATAAAAATTTAATAAATAAAAAATAATAAAAATAATATAATAATATTAATAAAAAAATGATAAAAAGTAATAGAAATATTAATAATCATCAAATGTTACCCAAATTCTTTTATTCCATTTTTTATATCATTTTGTCATGTTTAAAAGAATTCTGGTAATTTTTTATATTTTTACCCTAAAATTTGCCAAAACCCTCAAATAATAAAAAAAAACGTCTTTTTGGGTCTCCCTTCAAAAGGAAATTTTAATTTTCG
>NW_023641210.1:0-10698 GCF_015228065.2 Penaeus monodon | reverse complement strand
AACAAAAAAAAAAAACCAAAATTTTAAAAAAAAAAAAAAAAAAAAAATTTAATTTTAAAAGGAAATAAAAAAAAGTTATTTTTTGAAAAAAACCAAAAATTAAAAATTTGGAAATATTATTTTTTTAAATTTTTTTAATAATTTTTTTTTTTTTTTGGATTTCAATTTCTTATTTTTAAATTTTTTTGCAAAAAAATTTTTCTTGGGGGTTTATCATTTTTTTTTTTAGTTTTTTTACAAATTTTTTTAACAAAAAAAAATAAATATTATAATGACATTTTTGTTTTTTATTATCATTTTTTTTAAGCTAATTATATTTTTATTAAAAATTAAATTAAAAATTTTTTAATTTTAAACAATTAAATTATTTTTATTAAATTATTTTATATTATTATTCTTCTCATTTTAACCTTTAAATTTACAATTATATTTTTATTATATAATTATTATTTTTTTCTTTTTTTATTAATTATTATTTTTATTATTTTTATTTAAATTTTTATTTACATTTTTTTAACATTATTAACATTTTTTTTTTTTTTTTACTTTTAGGTATCCCACCCCATTATCATTATTTTTTATTTTATTATTATCTTTATTTTTACAATTTTTTTTTTCATTTTTATATCATTATAAAAAAAAAATAATAAATAAAATAAAAAAACAATTTTTATTTTATTATTATTATTATTATTTATTATCACTACAAATAATAATAATAATAAAATAATAGAAAATAATGATAATAATAATAATTATTTTAATCACATTTTTTTATTAACATTATTATTTTAAATTTTATATTATTTTGTTATTATTTTTATTATTTTATATTATTTTTATTTTTATTATTATTATTACTTTTATTTTATTATTTTAACATATCTCATACATTTATTAAAATTATTATTAATATCATATGTCAGCTTTATTATTTAAAAATTTATTTTTATTAATATCTTAATTTTACTGTTTTTAAATGTTTCTTTTTAAATTTATTTATTATTATTTTTATTATTTTTATTATTTTTTATTTTATTATTATTTTATTTATTATTATTTCATTACATTTTTTAATTTTATACTTTTTTAAGCGTAAAAAATTATTACGCTAATATACTACTACTATACTACTCTACTAACTATTTTATTATTATTGTTGTTATGATAATAAAATAATAATAATGACAATGATAATAATTAGTAAAAAAAAAGATAATATAAAATTTATTATAAATGATAATTATATTTTTAGAAAAAATATAAAAATTATAGTAAGATAATCAAAATTGTGAAAAATAAGTTTAAAATTTTAATGATAATGATAATAAAATGTAAGAAATAATCAACTGATAAAAAATGATAAATATTTAATGACAATAGTAATAATAAGGGTTATGTGATTTTAATAAAAATAGTAATTTAATTTTTTTGAAATGATTTAATAATTGAATTTTTTTAAAAAAAATAATAATTTATGATAAAAAATAAAAACATGTTAACATTGAAAAATGGGGACAATTATAAAATTTCTTAAAAAGGAGACGAAAAAAAAATAGGGCTTAAAAAATCTTCCCTTTTTCCCTGTTCTTAATTCCTTTTTTATGTTTTTTTTTCGTTCCCCTTTTGGGAAGCCCACTGTTTTTTATAAGAAATGTGGAAATTATTTAGGAAGAGTTTTTATAGGGTTTAAGGGTTTTTGTGAATGAAAGGGCCCTAAAAAAATTTGGTATGACTCAAAAGGGAAAAAAAGGTGTCCCATAAAAAACGCGAACCCACACAAAACACACACAACACACACAAAACATACCCCAACAACACACAAAAAACACATCACACCCCACACTCACACACAAAAAAAAAGCACCCCACCCGCGCGGCGCGCGCACCCCCCACACAACCAAAACACAAAACACACCCACACCCAACCCACACCCCACACACAAAACACACAACAAAAACACGCACCCACCACACACACACAAAAACCACACCACAAGCACACACACGCACACACACACCACACCACTTTAACCCATTTAAATTGAGATAAAAAGGACGGGAGCAATAAAAGGGAAAGAGGGGGATTTTTTTGGCTCTGAAAATGGGGGGGGGATTTGGGGGGCGGGGAAACCCGTTGGGGTAAATTTCGGTTCAAAGGCATTCCGGGACCCCTTTAAAGGGTTTAAAAGGGCCACAAAGAGGGCGAGCACACTAGTGAGGATCTTTTCATTTTTTATAGTAGATCATTTAAAATATAGGTGCAAAGGAAAGAAGGACGGAAAAGCGTAAAAAGTATGAACAAAAAGGGACATTAAACCCAAACAAATGTAAAATTTCGTTTTCCCGGGAAAACTAACATTATATGCTATATTAAAATCCATAAATTTTTTTTATCGAATGGGAAATACAATGTATAATTATCGCTTTAAAAAGGGCAAGTTTCCCTTATTCACTTGGTCTTTTGGGGTCTATTTTAAATTCCCTCACGCTGGGGGTTATTTCCCCCAAATGCCCCGCCGAAAACATTAATAAAGCGAGGGAAAAAGGGACAAATTTCCCAAGTAGCAGCTCAAGGTAAAAAAAACCCAAAAAAATTTTTGGAATTTTGGGGGAATAATTTTCGTGCAGCCCCGCTTTTACCCCTTTACGTAGGTCGGAGTTAAAGCCCGGTTTTTTCCTCGGCACCCCTTGTTCTACCCCCTTCAAAACCCCAAAACCCTTTGGTTTATTCTTTCAATTTCTCCTCTCGTTTATTCACGTCTCCCCTCCGTCGGGGCCCCCTACATAACGTCCATTCTCCTATCCCCTGACCGGTTATCGCCCCCGTTTTTCCCATTTTTCTTTTTGTTGTCGTCTCTTTGCCCCCTCTCTCTCTCTCTCTTCTCCTCTCCCCCCTCTCTCTCTCTATCTCTCCCTTCTCTTTTCTCTCTCTTTTCTCTGTCTTTTCTTCATTGCTTTCCCATAAAAACACCCCAACAAAAAAATTATATGATATTTACATACAAAATTTTACATGCATAAAAACCCATAATAAGGGTATATATGAAAAAATTATAAGATATTTTTTCTTATTCATGTATATATTTTAAAATATATATATAGAAAAGATATATTAAATAAATTTAATATAAAATTATAAGGGATATCTTAGTTATCTATTATCTACACCCATCCAAATAATTATAATATTATATATTATAAATATATATATAAAATACATTACATAATATATATATATATATATATATATACCCAATCCCACAACAACAAAAATAAAACACACAAAACACACGATAATATATAAATATATTATATATTTAATTCTATATAATATTATATTATATATAAAATTATAAAATTATATATATATTTTATATATCAAAAAAATCTATATATTATATATTTTATATATATATAATATTTTATATATATATATATACTTTCATATATATATATTATATTTATATATTTTATATATATATATAATAATCTTATTATATATCATATAATATTTGGGATATATTTAAAATTTATTATATTATATATCTATATATATTATTATATATACTTATATATATATATTATATATATATATTATATTTTATTATGCGTGGGTGTGTGTTTTTATTTTTTATGGGTGGGTGTAATGTTTTAATATATATAAATAATATATATATATATATATATATATATATAATATATATATATTTTATTTTAAAATACCCAAAATTTTATACACACACACACACAAACACACCCCCAACACACACAACACACACACCCCCACACACACACAACAACCCACACAAAAAACACATATATATATATATTATAAATATATATATTATATTATATTATTAAATTTTATAATATAAAAATATATTTTAAAATTTAAACCCACACATATTGTATAAACTTTACTCACCCAGGGATGTGTGGGGGATAAAATATATAAAATATATATTTTATATATAATATATTATATAAAATATTTTAATATATTAAAATATATTATATATTATATATATTTTAATATTTTATATATATTTTATTTATTATATTTATTTATTTATTTTTTTATTTTATTTTATTTTTTTTTTTTTACATTGGGTTTTCATGTTTGAGCCCCCGGGGGTCACAGCATGAAAATTAATTGTGTTTTCATTTTGTGAAGCTTTTGGAGTGAGTACCTGGTGGGGCCCCCATTTAGGGCCCTTTTCCACAGAGAGTGCCGGGTTCCTTTTTTAGGAAAATCATTCTTTTCTTTTTTTCCCCGGGTTTGGGGTTTCAGCCCCCCCCCGGGACTTGGGCTGGTTTGGGCCCCCCAGTGGCTAGGTAGGCAATCGGGGGGTTTTTCCTTGCCCATAAAATTACACACACACACACACATACACACACCCACACACACACATCACATACATCCCAAACATAAAACACACACACAAAAATATCACACACACACACACACACAAAGTATATGTATATATATTACATTATAATATTTATAAAAATATAAAATTATTATTTTAATTATTAATAATATATATTTTAATATAAAATTACCCCCCCAACACCAATCCCCGCAAAACACAAAACAAATACACACACAGACCCGCACACACTGGAACACCCACAAAAACCACAAAAACCCCTTTACAAACACACAAACCCCACACACACACACACAAAAGCACACGCGCGCACGCAAACACACACACACGCACACACACACCCCAAAACCGCCCCACACAAAAATTTACAACAACACATACCCCACACAAATGTTTTATATATATAATATTATATCTATATAAAATATATATATGGTATATATATTTTATATATATTTTATATTTTAAATATGGTGTGTGTGTGTTTTGGGTGTGGGGGGGTGTGTTTTTGGGTGGGTGTGTGTGTGTGTGTGTTGTGTTTTTTGCGTATCCCGTATTTTATATATATATTATAATATAGATAAAATATTTTATATATATTATATAAATTTTAATTATAATAATATATATATTATATAATATATATGCATTTATATAAATATATATATAATATATATATTAATATAATATATAATAATATATTATTTTATAATAATATATATATTTTAATTAAAATTTTATATGTGGTGTGTTGTGTGTGTGTGTGTGTGTGTGGGGTGTGTGTGTGTGTATGTATGTTTTGATATATAAAATATATATATATCTATATTATTATTTTTAAATATTATTATATAAAATATATTAAGATATAATGATATATATATATGATATAATATGATAAAATAGAGTTGATATAGTATTATATGTTATATTTATATATAGGGCATTATATAAATTATATATTATAGATATAAAATTTTATAATATAATATTATTTTATATAATAAAATTTATATATTATAAAATAATAATATAAAAAATTATGTACAACACCCCAAAACCCCACAGCCCACACGCATGTATGTATTTTATATTATAAAATATATAAAATATATATATATATTTTATATATATATATATATATATATATATATATATAAACAAAAAAAAATATATATAAAAATACATAAATTTTATAAAATATATATTATATAAAAATATATAAATATATATTTTTAATATAAAAAATATATATCCCTACTTTATATATACATACATACATATTTGTTTTAAATTAATATATATATATATCTTTTAATATAAAATAAAATATATATCTAATATATTTATTTATATATAAAATATATTTTATATATCATCATATCATCTCGTCATAAGGGGCTAACGCCGAGGGGGCGCATGGCCACATCCACCCTTCGTTTTCCAACCACGGGAACCCCCCGTGGCGGGGTTCTAAAGGGGGGCCCCTTTGGGCCCACCCTTTAATTTCCTCGCGACGGGTCTCGCGAGCTCCCCAAGCCTGACCTCCTGGGTCCCCCCCCACAGGCCTCCTCCACCCGGGGGTTGTCTCCCCAAAGAGCAACCTGAGGGGCCCAGCGTCATTCCAAAGGGAGACGAGTCCCCAATATGCCTGATTTTGGCGACCCGGATTATGCAAGAAACCAGGTGCCATCCCAGTCTTCCCCGGGAAAACCACCGGTTGGACACGTGGTTTGCCAACTGTACCCCATAAATCCAAAGGGGGACGTTAAAAAAGGCATCAAGACAAAGGAATCCAAGACATTTGATAGCGCCATATTTGCTTCTTTTAGAGAAAAAAGGGAAGTATAAAGGGCCCTTTGAAGACCCCAGCTTGGTCCTTCTGCTGGGTCCCGAAAATTCCAAATGTTTTTATTGATCGATTTCCATGGCTCTTTTGCCGGGCCCAATTCTTTCAAGATTTCCCGGTCGCCCACCCCAGGATATGGGAATCCCCCTACCAAGGTATGTAAAATTTCTGTAACTTAAACTTTACTGCCCCAAGAATGGATGGGGTTTTCCCAAAACGGGCCCCAAAATCCAAAAATCTTGGTCTTGGTCCAGGAGACCCTAGGCCTAAAGGTTCCCCTCATTGCAAAGAATGAGAGCCCCGCCGGGAAACTCCCGGGGGCTCAGATGGAAGCAAAATCATCGGCAAAGTAAAGTCTGAGCCCTTGATATTGCCCAGTTTTGTTTCCAACATTTAATTTGGCTAGTACTCTGCCCATTTTTCCAGTCCTTACAGGTTTTGAAAAGTGTTGGTGAAAGGGGACACAGCCTTTTCCTTTCATCCCTGGAATGGAAGAAGTATATATATTAATAATAATATAAAATTTTTTACTTAATATATATAATTTTATATATATATATTTTAATACTATATTAAAATTATGTATATATTATAATATAAAATATATATATATATATAATATTTTATATATATAAAATTTTTATATAATTTTATACATATAATGAAACATACACACACACTATGGCGTGGGGGTGTTTTATATATATATATATATAAAAATTTTATATATAAAGATATAATATATATATGATATATATAAAAATATAGATAAACAATATATAAAATTTATAAATATATTATATAATATAAATTTATATATGTATGTATTTTAAAAGAATATATATAATATTTTTATATAGGAGAGGGATTTTAATAGACAATAAAATAATAGAATAATATATATTTTAATATATTTTAATAAATATTTATCTTTTGTATATATTTAATAAAATTATATAAAATATATATATATATATAAAATATAATATTATATATATATATATAGATATATAAAAACCACACACGCACATTTGTGTTTTGTGTTTTGTAAAAAATATATGTATTTTTATATATTTTAAAAATATTATAATTATAAAATTTATCTATATTTATTTATTTTATATTATATAATATACATAATATATTTTTTAATATATATATATTTTTTAATATATATTATATAAATATTAGATATATAATAAAATTTTAATATATAATTTTTTCCTTCCCCGGGGATGGGGGAAAGGGGGTTGTGTCCTTGCCCCAACACTTTTCAACACCTGTAAGGATGGTAAGGGGCAGAGTTACGGGCCCAAAAAGTCATTTGGTGGAGCAAACACGGGGAAATTTATCAAGGTCTCGGGACTTGATTTTGCCGATGTTTTTGCTACCCCTACTGAGCCCCTGGATCACTGGGGGCCGACTTCGTTTCATTTAGCAAGGGGGGCGAACCCTTTAGGCTAGGGGGTCTCCTGGCCCAAGACCAAGATTAAGGATTTTGGGGGGCCCCCTGTTGGGGAAACCCCCCCCGATCCATGTTGAGGCGGGGGACTTTAAAGGTACAGATTTTACTCCCTTTGGTTTAGCGTATTTCAAAAATCTCGGGGGCTGAAGAAAAGGAAGTTTTTTAGACGAATTGGTCAGGAAAACAGGAGCCATAAAAACTCGATCAATAAAAGCTTTGGGAGATGTGGGGCCCTTTTTGAAAAGGCCCAAGTGCGTGTTTTAAAGGGCCCTTTGGTTATTTCCCCAATTTTTGGGCTTTTATAGAAGCACAATATGGAGGGCTATCTAGTTCTTGGTTTCTTTTGATGCCTTTTGAAAACAAGTCCCCTTCGGACCCATGGGGTTACATTTGGGGGGGGACCCCCGGGGCCAACCGGGGGGTTAAAACCGAAGACTGGCAGGGCCCAACCTTTATTTGATAATCCGGGATCCCCAACTCAGGGCTATATGGGCACTCGTCCCCTGTGGATGACGCTCCCCATCAGGTGTCTCTTTGCGAGCCCAACCCTGGGTGGAGGGGGCCCTGGGGGGACGCCCCAGGGGTTTCATGGCTTGGGAAACTCGACGAGAAATTGGCCCCGGGAATTAGAGATGAGCCAAGGCCCACCCTTTAGGGGCCGCCCCGAGGGTTCCCGGGGGGTTTTGGAAAACGAAGGGGGGATGTTTCCCTGCCCCCCCGGGGGGGCCGTTAGCCCCTTGATGGGCGATGATGATGATGATGATATATTTAAAAAAATATAAATATTTATATATATATATTAGATATATATTTTAAAATATGATAAAATTTATATATATATTTTATGCCAAAAAAATATGTATGTAAAGGGGTATATATATGTATTTATTATATAATAAAGATAATATAAAGATATAAGAATAGATATATATATATATATAATATATTATTTTTATAAAATATAATATTATATATATATATTATATATATATATTTTATATATATATATATATATTATTATAATATATAAAATTATATGTATGTTTTATATTATTTTTAATAAAATAAACTATAATTTATATAAAATAATTTTTATAAATATACTATTATTTATAAAATTTTTAATATATAATTTTATACATACATGCGTGTGGGCGTGTGGTGTGGTGTGTACATAAAATTATATATATAATATTTTATAATATATATATAATTAAAATTATAAGTAAAATAAAATATTAATAATATATTATATTATATTAATTTTATATATGCATATATATAATATTAACAAAATTTCAAAATAAATATATTTATTTGATTATAAAATATATTTTTATAGATATAAAATATATAATATTAAAAATTATATTTTAAAATATAATTTTATTTTTAAATATATAAAATATATTATTATATATATATATAGATTTAAAGAAAATATATATATTTATCTAACAATATTAATATATATAAAAAATATATTTTAAAATATATATAAATATGAACATAATACAAAAACACAACCACACCCCACCCCACACACACACCCACACCCCACACAATAAGGGGAAATATATATATAATATTAAAATAATTTAATTATATATAAAATATTTTATATTTAATAAATTTTATATAAAATATTTTATAAAAGGGGAAAATTTTTTTATTTTAAAAATATAAATATATAAATATAATATTATATATATTAAAATTATAATATATATTATAATTTAATTTTTATAATTAATAGGGTACGCCCCAAAAAAAACCCACACCCACACAAAAAAAAAAAACACACACACACACACACACACACACACCACACACACAAAACAAAAACATATAAAATATAAATATATATATATATATTTATATATATTATATATATATATATATATATATATATATTTTAAACATGTGGTGTGTAGTGTGTGTAAAGTATTTGGTTTTTGTGCGTTGGGTTTTTGGGGGGTGTGTGGTGTGTGTGTGTGTGCGTGCGGCCGGGGTGGTGTGTGTGTGTGTGTTTTGTGTGTGGGGTGTGGGATGTTTTGGTGGTGTGTGTGGGTGTGCCAGTGTGTGCGGGTTTGTGTGTGTATTTGTGTGGTTTTGGGGGAATGGGGTGTTTTGTATATAATTAAAAATATATATATATATATTATATATATTATATAATATATATATATAAATTTTATATGTATTTATATATACATATACATTTGTGTGTGTGTGTGTGTGTGTTATGTGTGGTGTGTGTGTATTATGTATGTATGTGCATGTGTGTGTGTTTTTGTGTGGTATGTGTGTGTGTGTTTTTTAATATATGGGCAAGGAATTCAAATCGATTTCCCACTAGCCCCTGGGTGGGGCCCAAACCGCCCAAGTTTAGTGCTGAACCCAAAAACCCCGGGAAAAAAAGAGAGAAGAAAATTTTTCCCAAAAGGTAACACCGGCACTCTCTGTGGGGGAAAGGGGCCCTATGGGGAACCCCACCAGGTTTCTCACCCAAGAGCTTCACAAAATGAAAACTACAATTAAAGTTTTCCCTTTTTTGTGGACCACGGCGGCTCAAAAAAGGAAACCCAATGTAAAAAAAAAAAAAAAATAAAAAAAAAAATAAATAAATAAAAAAAAAAAAATATATATAATATATATATATATATATATATATATATATATAATATATATAATTTTATATATATATATATATATATCACAAACCCAAAAAAAACGGGGAAAGAGTATGTTTATACATATATGTGTGTTTTTATGGGATATAAAAATATAAAATAATTAAAAATATATATAAAAATTATATATTTAATAATATATATAAAATATGTGGTGGGTGTGTGTGTGTGTGTGTGTGGTTTTGTGTGGTGTGTGTGTGTTGGGGTGTGTTGGTTTTGTGTGGGGTGTGTATATAGTTTGAATTTTTATATATATATATATATTATATATATATATATATTAAAATAAAAATATTA
>NW_023641209.1:0-10700 GCF_015228065.2 Penaeus monodon | reverse complement strand
CCCCTCGCCACTGGAAACCGAGCCACGTATGAACCACTGGCACTCTCTGAAATAAACAACAGAGGTACCGAAGTCATTCTGCACAGAATGGCCTAGGTTACCACTGTGCATGGCAGATCATACAACCATAGAACGTAAAGGGAGGTGTTGCATGCATTGCGGCGAGCCGAACGCCACACTTGTAATTACTTGGAGAATTGCGTGCACACGCAATTCCTAAGAAAAAGCCCCAGAACACAGCCGTCGTGCTGGTAAAGAGATTATGCGAGATGCTTACACCACGGCTACAGGAGCGCCTGCGGGCTATCCCACCGCCACGGTCAGCACCGAGTGTCAGACAACAAATGAGACAGCCTAAAAAAGCTGACCGGGCCGGGCCATAATAAAAGGGCCGGCGAACCCAAACTTCGCAATCTCCAGAAAGAAAGCAAAGCAAGAACCGGAGCCAACTCATGGTCCTGCCACGGGAATCCCTTGGTCTTTCCTCCCACCAAACGGAGCCGCTTGCCGCGGTGGGGGGGGCTTGAGGTCCCAATGATCTGGTGAGCCGGACCAAAAGGTACCCATACGGGAAAGGGTCACCAGGGTGATGAGACAAAAGCTTCCTGATACTCAAGGTCTATGAGAGGGGATGGTGCACCCACCCTTGGTTCATTCCATCTTGGACCAGGGAGGACTTTCCCACGTGTGTTTGCTGAGTGTGGCATCCCACATTACCAGGAGACAGGAGTCCTGGAGGTTGAGCGATGATGTACTCTGCACCCTGCAGCTAGAAAGACACCTCTTTGTTCCTCTATTCTGGTTAGACGGTCAAGTTAAATATGGCTAGGGTCAAGCAGGCACTGTTCAGTTGGTAGCGCATAGGTCCCGCGACTGCCATCAGTACTGTGATAGTGCTGGTTATATTTCCTCATTACCCCTGTGGCTGTTGGGAGATTTTGAGCCCCAACTATAGCTTCCCCTCATTGGACTCCATGGTGGGTGGGGGGGGGTGAGGAAATGAAGAATTCTAATTTGTATGAGTACTACAAATCTACAAAGATCTAGCTCTCTCCCTGACGACCTACAATCCCCGACCTTCCTCTGGAACATCACAGTTTCACTTGGAACCTTTCCAGTTTCCATAGGGCAAGAATGGTAATGGTAATCGTAATGGTTCCCGGCTCTCAAACGGTAAAAGGGGGAAAAATCCTCTCAATCCTCTAAGGAAATCTTACCTGATAAATATGAACGTATTTCATATAGTAAGTACCTAGTAATGAAGACCATTGATAGTGTATCAGTCATGGATCTTGATACTTATGAAGTACGTCAGAAGATAGTTGAGGTATGTCACTGTGATCCTCGCATCACCCTACAGCAAGATGGTAACCTGATAATTGAGGTTTCATCACCAGACTGTCTGTGTGCGATATGTGACATCCCTGGGGCTCAAGTTTTCCCGAGACCTGATGAGGTATTCTGTTTGAAGAATTAGTGAATTTTAATGTATGGCAGTAAAACTTTTTAAGAAGAAGTTGATGATTTGGAACAGTCGACACCAGCTCTCTTCTAATTTTTAACACGTTAGTCCTTCCAGAGTCGTTAAGATGGCAAAGGTACCACCTAAGGTTAAAGCCATATGTGCCCATCCCTATGCAGTACTTCCACTGCAGGTTATGGGCATGGAGCCAAACTTTTTGCCGTTTTTAAGGGAAAATGACAACCAAGATGACAGCGGTCCAAGTCCAATATGCTGTTACCACTGCAAAGAAGCTCATGAAGCTTCTTCAAGCAAGAAAAAGGTAAAAATTTGAAAAAAAATACTTTTAAAAAGGGCAAGGAAAAAGTTAGTTTTCAAAGGGGAAAAGGCATGCCTGTGTCTTTTTGCACGCCAGTAAATCCTTTGCTTGGGTTCTACCCCTCCCTTCCCCCCCAAACCCCTTTTTCCCGATCTTCTTATCCCACCCCTTTGCCATTTCCCTATAAACCTCATCCCCAAATTGCTGAAACTCCTCTAGTAAATTTCACAAAAAGGTAGGAGGGGAAGGATTATTAGGAGACTCCTTTTCCCCAAAAGTAAGGTTTTTGGGGCCATCAAGTGCCCCAGGGCCTAAAGGGTGCAACTCCACGCCACCACTCCACGGGGGCCTCTTCTGCTGGGCGAATGCCCCTAAAGCAAAGGCTCATGTGTGCCCTTTCCCCAGGCAAAGGTACCGAGCCTGTTAAAAGACTCATTTTAAGGGGGGGTTTTAGAGCCATCGGGCAGGGTTCCGGGGGGGCCTCAACGGTGCAGCCCCCACGCCATCACATCCAAGGGGCCTCCATTCTACGAATGCCCTAAGAAAAGGCTCAGGTCCATCTTTGCCCGCAAAGAAATCCGACCCTGTAAAAAGGAAGCCTGGGGAAACAGTTTCACGGGTAAACAACCCCAAAAAGTTTCTCCCAAGATCCTGAAAGGGACACCCTAAAGGTGTGGGGCAAATTTTGCCCAAGGGTGGCCAAACACTTAGAAATAGTTTAAAGAACGGATCCCTAACCCAAAGGAACCATCAGGAAATTCATTAAAAAGGGGAAAAAACTGCAACATCTATAGCCACTGTAACCCATTTGTGTTGCCTAAGAATTAGACCGGGAAAAATCATCCAATTCCCCCTGAAATTTTCCAAATTCAACCCCATTAGGGGCCCTTTTATAAGGACCTCATGGAGGAGCATACTCAGGATATTCCCTTCCGGGCCCATCCCCTGCAGAAAACCCTGCAGGTAAAGGGCTGAAAATAGGCTTGCATCCCTTTACACGCTGCATCTTCTCCTTTTTCCTGTAATCCAACATAAAGTTTTTGGAGGTTTTGGGATTGCCACATCCTTTTTCTACTCTTGGAGATTAAATGGTCGGCATCCCCTTTGGGGGGACATTTTGTCACCCTCGAGAAGGGGCCTTGGAGTCCGTTTTTAAGTAATGGCCTCCGACACTTTTTCCAAATTAACGGGGGACTTTTTTCCAATAAGACCTGTAAATTAGCATTTTGAAATGACCCCCCAGCGATGTAACCTTGACCATTAAAAAAAGACCCAAGCAACCCAGGCAGTGTAAGGGGGCCAGTCGGACAACGGAGACGTATATCTCCTCGTTTAAACTGAGACCCGCTTACCATGGGTATGGGACAAGGTCGTAGATACTGAAAGACACATCACTGTCACCACCCCCTTTTGAAATAGATGGCATAATCATCTGAAAAAAAAAGATGTTCCAATGAACTAGTAAATCCGGCGAATCTCCTCTGGAGCTTTACCTGCCCGATTTCCACTCTTGGGCTGAGCAGGAATGACACCCTGTCGTTTTTCAGTAGGATGCAGCAAACTTCCCTAATTCCCCTTTTTTTCGCAAATAATGGCTCGCTTTGCGCCTGCCGTAAGACTGCCCCAGGAGTAACGATATTCCAAAACCAAATAAAACTCATTTCCGGAGAGCTCCAAAGTCCTTTTGGACCTATTTAAAGGGTCTATAGGGAGGGGACAGTCCATCTAAAGGAAAAAAGCTGTAATCATTCTTGCCTAAACTTGGCAAGAGCTTCCCTCCGGAAATTACAGACCAATTTTTTTCACCACTGCATCTCAAGTGATGGAGAAATGGTAACTTATGAAGATTGAGATCGACCATAGATGCACTTTTGGTGGGAAAAACTATACAGAATTCCTTCGCACGGAAGAAGTTTTTAATGTTAGCAGTCTTCTTTTACCTTGAAAAGGGTTATGATACTTTGGAAGATTGAAAATCTTGAAACTTTGAATAGTTTAAAAAGGGGGTATTACCTACCCTTTAACAAACTTCCTTCTAACGGGAAATTTAGAGTTCAGGTGGGAAAAAGTTTTTCTAACCCGGAGGATCAGCTGGAAGAAGTCCCCAAGGGGGTGTCTTAAGTGTGACCTTTTTGTCATTGCATAAAAGACCTGTAAAGGTTGTTCCAATTCTGTTTCATGTAATCTGTATGTGGAAAAACTTTTCCGGGACTGCTCAGGGGGAAACTTTTTAGGATGTTCAAGGAAATGGGGCGCAAAAAATCAGGTTGTACGTGGGCATCCTTCCTGGGGTAACCCCCCCAATTTTTCCCAAAAGGGGAAGTACTTGGGGTTTAAAGTTGACTCAAGGCTTACATGGGGGCCTCACATCAAACAGTTAAATAAAAGGCTACAAAAGCCTTGTAAATTTTTCAGGGTTTTTTCAATCCTTGGGGTGCAGGGCCCCACTTCTTGGCTTTACCGAGTGCTTATTTGTTAACTTATTATGGAGGGAGGGTTTTTCACTGCAACTCCCACGTTTTTCCCGGTTGGGCTCACATAAAGAAGCTTTCAGAATCGTACTGGGGGTTTTAGGTCTTCACCTGTAAAATCCCCCTTTTTCGAGAGGGAAACCACCTCTTTTATTACACCCGGGGTAATGAACCTGATTTACAACATGAACTAAAAGGATTCGGGGGGTCCCTACATCCAATTTGGTTTTCAACCCCCCTTGAGGGGTAGCCGACCCTGGAGGGGAAAGAGGAATCTTGTGGGAAAATCTTTTTTAAATCTAACAAGGTTCTTGGAATTTCCCATTTCCCCCCCCTGAACTAATAAGTCAAGCTGGTTTTGGGCGGAATTGGGAAAGGGGAGAGTTTTCCGAAGATATCAGAGAGGGTTTCTTTAGCACTTTCTAAGTATCAAGGGTCAGATGCAAAATTTTTAAATGGTTTGAAATCTGAGCAGAAGGAAGACCTGCATGTGGAAAATGCGCATCTGGCAGTTTTTCTTTACAGCCTCGTTCTAGAATTTATGATATCTTTTGATATATCGTGATTGGTAGTGCTTTGGGAACAATCAGGCTTAAAATCATCACACCAGTATGAGGGGGGCTCAAGTTTGGCTTGCACTGACGTCCAAAAAAGATAACCTCTGTGGGTGCCACACTGTTGGTATCATGGAATGAGCGGCTGATCAAAAGCAAGGGCGCTGCCGCTCAGCCTTGTGGCTTTTTTTTCCTCTCTCACACCAACCTAAAACCCAGCATCAGAGTTTCTTCACGATAAATGAAGTAACGTGGAGGCATACCCCCAAAAAAAATTGGCGAGAGATTAGAGATGACCTGGCATTTGGGGTGACTAGCATCCCCCCCAAACCCAAAAAGGGGAATTTTGCTTTAAAAAGACTAAGATCACAAGAAGCCTGATTCATGGGCCGATGTGGTAAAAGTAAGCATTTGTGAGGATGCCAAGACCCATTAACAATCGTACATGAGGGGAAGTGTGAACATTATAAACCCAAAGCTATGTTTGTCTCCCCAATATACCTAAAAAAGTATTGGGGGAGGAATTGTGACATGGGGGTCTTTTGTTTCCTCGGAAACTAATTTTTTCAAAAATTTAATTTGTAATGTTTTATGCAATTTTTTCATACTCTTAAGGCAAAATTTTTCTTTGATTTTTACTCAACTTATTGTTATTTGAGATTTTTATTGGAAATTTTTTTGTTTTTTAAACATTTTAATGTTTCTATTTAAAAAGGTTTCCCCAAAAGCCCTTAGCATTGGGCGAAGATAATTAAAATATCAAATCAATCAAATTTGGTCTCCCCTGGGGGTTCACATTATCCCCCATTTTTTGCTGGTGGGGCACCCCCGTCACTGTGGAGACGGAGTCTTGGGGTAAATGGCCGTTATGAGTATGCACTGCAGCTAAAACACGCCTTTTTGGGTATTTATTCAGCAAACTGAAAAAAGGCTATGACCCTTGTACAATGGTGAACAGGGGAATTATACTTTTTATCTGGCGGACTCTTTTTTGGAGTCGCGCAAACCAGATGGAATACACGAACAATGTCTATAAATATGGGTAATACGGTATGTGGGAGGGCTGCCAAAACCCTTTCCCGTCGATTTTTGGTCACAGGCTCCCCGGGGAAAAAAGAATCAGATGACCTGTCTCTACGCCCTCACTGAGTGAAAGGTTCTTCCTCGATCAAAAACGGCTGCCTCGTCCACACTTTCCCCACAGATCTGTCAGGCCCTTTTGCATCCCACGTCCTTGTCCCCACGTCCACACAGATTCGTCCAGGACCTTTTCGCTCCCAGTCCCGAACTTCATCTGGTCTATGGGGGCCCGGGGGAGGGGGGGCATCTGGGGCAGCTGATACCCCCGCTACGATCCTGGGTTGACTATCTGCGGGCGTCCTGGGCCTTGCGGGGTTATGGAAAATCGGCAGGCAGCGCCCGTCCCCTACATCTTGGGGCGGCTTAACACCCCTCTGACGAAAATCCCGGTCCCCAGGCCTATGGGGATATCCAATGACGTCCTTCTCACAGCTCCTAAGGTCTGGTTTTTCAGCAGAGTCCTCCTTTGGGGCCCTGTCGGCCCCGGCTGCCAAAAATTTTAGTCGGGGAAAAGGCTACCTTCAGGGCCAGAAAAAGTAAAGAAAAAAAAAAAGGAAAGAGAGGGGGTTTTAAGTACCATACCGGTTATTTTTTAAAAAAAAATTTTTTTTAAGTTGGTTTTTGATTTATTTGTCTTTCTTTCTCATTTTGCATTTTTTCCCCCAAAAATAAAAAAGAAAATAAAGAGGGAGACGTCGGGCGTCCCATGGCCTGCTTGAATACCAACTGTCTCTGATCGATATGAAGTAGATAAAAAAAAAAACAAGGGAAACCCGAAAGGGATTTTTTAAACCCACTGTTGTCACACAGAGAAGAAAAAAAAGTAATTTTACATCTGTACAAGTCACTGTCAAAAAATGTGCACATGTTTTGGGGAGATCCACCTATATTAAATATAAAAAAATTTTAAAAAAATTGGTTAACACCCCATTCTAGCGCCGAAGAAGTGTCCCCAAAAAAGAAATGTAACAATGCTATGGGTATCCCCCAAAGGGATTAACAAAAAAAAACCAAATTACAGGGAAACCCGCGCTCAAGTCTTGACCCTTCCCCTGACCACAAGTGAAAAATAAAAAGGGGTCGGTTTTGAGAGGGGAAACGAGATAAAAAGAAATGATTTCGTGATAAGATAAAATCACGAAAAACGTTAAAATTTGTTGCGGTGAAACAAATAAATCTCTAAAACAGAGAAATTTTAATTTAAAGACTTTAAATAAAAACATATTTTATTTTTTGACCCCATACTCGTCACACGGAAAGCAATTGGGTCAAAAAAATAGTGTAAACATGCCATTTGCTGTCATTTGCACTTTTACCCAAAAAAAACTAAAGGGTTAACAAATATGGGGGGGAAAAGGAATAAAAATAAAAGAAAGGGGGGGCCAAACTGTACTAAATTTTTTTTTTTTTTTTTTTAGACGGCTTCTATGGTCAAGGTTTTTCTTCTTTGGGGGTGGGGGGTTTATGCTGCAAGCCCAAAAACCAGACTCGCCTGCCACCAATTGTGAAAAGGGTTGGAACTCTAGTCAGTGGTGACAGGGGCTCAAAAAAACCCCGTAAAAGGGTAACACACGTACGCGACCTACGATTTTTTAAAGGGGAAGCTCCCCAGTGTCCCGTGTTGGTCACCCCCCCAAGTGGGGGGCTAGCGACCTTACCGCGCATGGTTGGGACCGAACTCTCAGGGTCAAACGGGTCAGATGACCCCCGTTATCTATGCCCTCGCTGAGTGAATTATTCTTGTTTGGACTTTTTGGGTCGACATGGAAAAAAACATGGTTACTTAAAAGAAATAACCCTTTTGCATTGCTAAAAGACACACACGATTGGCTCGGCAGATCAATCGGCGGTCTCCTATAAAGGGAGGGTCAAGCGTCAATTTGTGTTGGCCCTCAATGGGCCCTGTGTGGCAACAACAAAAGCTTTCCCCTTTTTGGAGGCAGTGGTAGGGGGCAAAATTTGACAAATATTTCAACACCCACGAAAAAAAAACAAAATGTTTACAAAACCCTGCAGCCACCTGAACCTATGTGAAAAGAAAAAGCAAGTACGGTTATTCTGTGAACCGCTGCTAAGATGGACCGACAAGCCAAAAAAATGAGTTGTCCCCGCAGATGACCTTGTATGGCCTTCCGGGGGCAGGCCAAAACAGGGAGAGCCGAGTAACCCCCAACTCCCCCCTGAGTGATGGGGACAAGCAAACCACCAAAAACAGTGCTGTCCCGACCCCGCCACAGTGTAAACCCAAAGGGTGGCCCCAAAAGAAACCCCCGGGGAAAAACAGATTTTTTAGAGAGAGTCTGGCCCCCTAGGGGTTTTAAATTTAAAATTTCCCAACAACTGGGAAGGCATTGGAAAAACGAAAAATTTTCTGTCATCTGGGGTTTCCAAAAACCCCGGGGGTGATTACATGCCCAAAGTCCGCTACCTTGAAATTTTTTGCAGAAAACCCAAGGACTTAAGATGGAGGAAATTTCCTCTCGCCACTCAAAGCCAAGATGAGGCTCGAATGGTGCTACTTGCTTCTCACTATCATTGTGGTGTGATCACACCCACAGGGCGTGAAAAGTCCAAAAGGGGAGAGCCCAACCCAAACAAATCCCCGGTGACCCCGAAAGGAGCCCCAATATACCCTTGATTGGGTATTTGGGCTCCTACGCCAAAAAACATATTGTCAGAGCCCTTGGGGGCTACAAGTGCCAAAGATAAAGGCACCCCCAGATGTGCAATGACAAAATTAAATGTGGTGTCTGTAAAAAGGGCACACAAACCTCGGTGCTGTGCCCAAGGCCTCAAAAGGAAAGGCCCAAAAGGGGCACAAAAGCCCCAAAAGTCCCAACTCTGCCTGATCGGCTTGCACTATCAGAAAAAGGGGGGCCTCAGGCAAAAAGGGTTTTCTAAAAAGTGCCAACTTTGTTCCTGCCCCTCCTTTTTGGGGGCGAATACAAAGAAAAAACTTCCTGACCCCCTTTAAAGGAAGGAAGCCCCTCCACAGCAACACCAGATTTTTCCCAAAAAAAAGGTTTCCCCGACCATTACAAAAAATGCAAAAAACAACCAAAGGAATGAAGGCTCAAAGAACACTGCAAAAAACTCCCCAAAAGTGATAATTTCCCCTTTGATGAGGAACATAGATCTCCCTTTTATTCTGTATCCGCAGTAGCAACAGCTTTTGGGGGGTCCCGTGAGGGGGCAGAGAAAGGGGTCAGGCGCTAGCGGCAATGACACAGCTGCGCAGTCCCGAAAGGGAGGAAAACTGAATGACCAAACAGCCTCACTCTACCCCAGGATGAGACTCCCCTCTTCACCCCCAACCCGGGGCCACGCCCCCACAGGCAAGTCGAACAGATGAATCTTGGGACTATGCCAGAGCAAACTGATCTTACTAGGGAATGCCAAAGGGCTCTCCACCTCTCAGTGGGCCCTGGTCACCTGACAACAAAAAACCCCCAACCCGCGAACTTCACAATGAGTTGTCAGACTCCAACCCGAAACCGAATATAAAGCTCTCTGATTAACTATCAACCCCGAACACATGACACACAATCTAATTCTTAGTGAAATCTAGGCTTCAATACAAAAATGCCATCCCCACGCAATAGTCCCATCAAAGAAAATTGAGTCATGCCCAGGTACTTAAAAAAAGGAACTTTTTTTTCAGGCTATCATGTCTTCATGCTTCCAATATAGCTGGTAAAAAGGGGGCTTTTTTCCCCCGGGAAAGCAATAATCCCGTGTCCGCAAGGTGATGCACCGCACTATGAAAAGGTGTTGAATACTTGCTGTTGGTTCACTTGGCGGGGGCCCCCTCAGCTGTACAAAGGTACAGCAACCGGCTGTAGGACTTAGACATCGCCCGGTTTGTGCTATGAAGCACAAGACCCATGTCAATGCCACCCCCCTACCTGGCTCCTCGGGGGACCGGATCAGCAGGCCAAAACACATGCCAACATGCTTGAGACTTTTCCCCAAAACGCTCTTCTTCAGCCAAAAAGCCAAAAGCATGCAGAGGAGGGTCCTTGACCTCACCCTCCACGCGGTCTGGGGGAAATTAAGGGGTTTTCGATGAGAATGTCCCCCAAATGACCATTAGGGATGTTTACTAAACCCCCCAAAAGGTGTGCGCAACCCAAAGCCCCAAAAACCAATCCAGGATGGAAAACAGACACAATTTGCACTTCCTTAAGGGATATTTTTAATCGGGGGCTTTTGAATTCAAGTCTCTTGCTATTAAGGAGACCTATCGGAAGGGAATCAAGGAAAACTCCTGGCTTGGAATAGGTGACTATTTTGGACAAACCCAAAGCAGTTTTTAGGTCCTTATCACACCCCTGCCATAGAAAAGGAAAACCCCCATGGAACACCTCGGGGCGGTCCTAGTCCAGCCCTTTTCAACACCCTAAAAAATTTCCTGCATCCTCCAAACCCACCCCTCCATGGGGTCCAAGTATCTCCTATGCAAATACCTTCAGTCATCCCAAATGGGCACACTGCCCAAGTAAAACCCCCGTGCTGTCTGGACCTTGTTTTAGGGAGAGCTGTAACAGGACTAGAATCTCTGCCAGCAAATCCAAAGCCTGGCTCTGAACTGAATGTTCAAGCCACAAGTCTAGAAATCAGGGGAAAAAGGACTTGAAAAAGGGCCCCGGGCTTCTAACTTTTGGGGGAAAGATTTACCAAACCCCCTCCCAAAAAAAGGGGCCTGTTTTGGTTAACTAACCAACAGACCCCCGTCTGAAGCAAAGTCCGGGTTGATTATTTATATTTTTAAAATTTTCTCCGCTCAACAGCAAGGTCATTGCGGCGAAAAAAAC
>NW_023641207.1:0-10701 GCF_015228065.2 Penaeus monodon | reverse complement strand
CCACGAACACAGCCGTCGTGCTGGTAAAGAGATTATGCGAGATGCTTACACCACGGCTACAGGAGCGCCTGGGGCAATCCCCCCGCCACGGTAAGCACCGAGTGTCAGACCAACAAATGAGACAGCCATAAAAAGCTGCCCACGGGCCGGGCCATAAGTGAAAAGGCCGGGCGAAGCCAGAACTTCGCAAATCTCAAGCAAGCAACCCAAGGGTCCCCATGATAGCAATGACTCAGATGTTGCATTTCTGAAAGGGAGGAAGCTGAACAGAGCCAAAGCAGCCCCCACCCTCACCCAAGACAAGACCCCCCTTCCACCCCAAACCCTGGCCACACACTCACAGGCAGAACCAAAAACAGGCGAATCGTGCAGCCAGTCCCAGTGCAAGATGCCCTTTGCTCAAGTCAGCAAAGAGAAAAGATACACAGACAAAGCCTGAAGTAAAAAAACCCAAAGACTCACAAAAGTCAGAGCTACCAAAGGCAACTACACCTCCATTGGACCCACGGTTAGCCTGACAAGAGAGGGAAGATCTCTAAACCCAGCGAGAACTTCACAATGGAGTTGTCAGACTCCGACACAACTGACTCTGAAGCCGAATAAAAAGGGACTTTTCTGATGTAATACCACCAAGTAACATCAAGACGCACAATTTAAGCATACTAAAGTGAAATATCTTTCGCTTCAATACAAAGAAAGCCATAATGAATTTTGACAGAAAAGGGGAATGTTGACATTGTCATGCTTCGGGGAGACATTAACAGAGGGGACTGTTCGCTTTTCAGGGTTTATCATGTCTTCATGCTGCTAAGCAAGAAGACTATAGCAAAAGGGCTTGATCACCCTGGTCAGAGCAACAATCCCTTCCCTCTGCAATAGCCGATGCCCCGCACTGTGGAGAGGATGTTAAATCTCTTGCCATTGAGATTCACCTGGTTGGGGGCCCCCTAAAAGGCTACAATGTGTACAGCAAACCAGGCTGTAGGTACTTAGACATCAGCTAAGTATGTGCTACTGCAGCACAAGACCAAGTGATCATAGGAGGAGTCTGTCACAAGTGACCATTATGACACTGTTACTACCCTCATGGATGCTAGCCCAGCCAAATGCCACAACCAAATCTAAGATTTAAAAAAAAACAGACAAGGCCAACTTTCAAGCCTTTTGGAATACCTTGGCCCACTGTCTTAGAACCAGTGAACCCCCACAGATTGAAAACGTGGAAGTGCCAGGCTTATCAGTGCCATAATTTAAGCAGCCTCACAGATATACCTAAAACTCGGTCATGGTTCAGGAGTTATGAAGACGCCTGGTACTTTAATGACGAGATTAAGGAAGTCAACCACAGGGTGAACATGTGTAGAAAACATACCCGAAGGCAAAGAACTCCTGACAACCTACCTCTAGGGGAAGCAGTCAGGAATGCCAAGGAAACTACCAATAAGAGTCAGGCAGGAAAAGTGGCTGGAATGGTGTGAGTCCTTTGACCACCGACCCCCTTACAGCCTGTGGCAATGGGTAATGCGAGCTAATAGCCGCTCAGCCCAAGGTGCACACACACGACCCTCAAGCGAAGCAAACAGACTGGTTGCACGAGTTCTCTGCGAGAAAAAGCAGCAACAGTCTGCTATCTGAACTGAGGGAAAAACCAACAACTCTACAACCAGGAGACTTGCTCATATCAGAGAGAGGGCAGCCGAACCGATAAACTCGGATGTTATCTTCTCTCTTGTGGGAACCAAGAAAAAACCTACATAACAGTTCTGGCACAGCCCCGGGTTGTGATGGGATCTCATACCCCACATTTCCCCTGGGACTGGCAGGTGAGCTTGCATTCCTTCAACTCATCAACAAGTCCTGGGAAAACTTTCACTCTAACCTAGAGCTGGAAGAGAGTTATCATAGTCCATCCCTACCAAAGGAGCCAGGGAAGTACCTCCCCATCTCTCCCCTCAGCTGTCTGAGCAAGACAGGCAGAGAGAATGGTACTAAACCGACTCCAATGGAAAATGGGAACCCAACATGAACACCTCCATGGATTCACAAAAGGGGCATGAGCACAGCACACAGCAAAGCCATGCTCTTAAGCACAATTAGCACTGTCACTTTGGTGGCAGTATTCCTAGACCTGTAGAAGGCTTTTGAATTTGCCAAGTCCTCTTGCTATTCAGGAGAGCCTGATCCAGAAGAGAATCAAAGGAAAGCTGGGATAGGTGACTATTTCAAGAACAGAACAGCCAAAGTCATATTCCAAGGTCACCTATCACAGCACCTGCCACTAGAAAATGGAACACCACAGGGTGGGGTCCTCAGTCCAGCCCTTTTCAAACACCCTAATGTCCTGCCATCCTCAACATACAGCTCCCAGCGGGGTGCAAGATCATCTCCTACGCAGACGATCTCGCAATCACCTCCACTGGATCACACTGCTTAAGTAAAGCCCAGCAAGGTACAAGTCTGGACCTTGTATCTGAGGAGTGCTGCAGGACAGGACGAAGATCTCTGCAGCCAAATCCCTTTAAACCATGGCTCTGAGACTAAAATATGCAAGGCACAAGTCTGAGAATCCAGGGAGAGCAATGTCTGGGAGACACATAAGAGCTAGACATAAAGGACTAAGATCATTCTATGTACATGCCATCCGTCCCATTGTGGACTATGCCTCTGTCTCCCTAATTGCCGCAAAGGCGAGATTAAGAGAAAATTTGGAGACAATTCAAAATGAAGTTGCCAGGATCATTTTGGGTGCCCAAGGTGGATGGAGACCCTCAACCTACTCATGGGGGTAAACCTTCTCCCCTTGGAATCACGAATTGATCAGTTCTTTTCAAAGGTCATCCAAACTCTCAGGATCACAAACATGAGACAAAAAAATACTCAGACGCCTAGAACAAGACCTCAAGCTGTTTGCAAACAACCCCTGGCTGTCTCACACAGCCGGGGGTTTATAACTATCAACTCAAAAAGTACTACCGCCAAGGGCATGGAGTCCCCCCCCCCGATTTTATGAAGCCCCACCAGGGCAAAAACCTTGACGAGTTCTCTGTTGTCAAGGAGAAAGAATCATAACCCCACGTTTATTTACAGCATTTCGGTGTGGGAAACCCCCCCGCGATGAGTCTGAATGCATAGCTAGACATAGCTCCCCGGGCATTCAGAATTTGGGGACCCAGAAAAGATTCGCTTGTTACCCTGCAAATTTTTTCTCACGTCATTTCATTAATGATACATTCTGTCAATGTAATAAATTTTTGAATTCAGTGTGGATTTAAAAATAATTTTGTATTAAAGCATTTTTAATTTTTTTCAGATTTTATAGAATTTTAATCCGTTTTTTAACATTTTTGTGTGAGTTCACTCCACACCCCCCAAACACTTATCTCCATGCGAACAAAAGACAGAAATCTTTTCATTAATGGTTGTTGCTGTGTAGTTTTCGCGAAAGTTTGTAGTATCTCTTTGCAGGCAATTTTGTCAGTCATGACGAGGACCGCAAAAGACAATTTTCTTTTTTTACAAAATTTTCTTCATGTATGACGACAACTGGTTCAAGTTTTTTTTCCCCTTTCTACTTCATCTCTCAGAGACGTGGTAGTTAAGCGAAGTACATGCGGACGCTACTAGCGCTCCCTCTTCATTTTTTTTCTTTTTTTTGGAAAGAAAAAACCCAAAGCAAAAAAAAAAAAAGAAAAAAAAGGACAAAAAAAAGTAAAAACGAAATTAAAAACTGAAAATTTTATAATAAAAAATGGTAGGGCATTTAACCCCCCCTCTTTCAGTTGCCCTTTTGGCCCTTATGGAATTAGCAGTCGGACCGATTTATTGACCGGCACGAAGGAGGCCCCCTTCCCAAAAAGGGTCATTTTGGGATGCTCTGGGAAGGATTTTAGGGAAGATCACCAGAAGTGCAGACAAGGATTTTTGTCAGAGTAGGTATTAAGCCGCCCAAAGTAGTGGAAGGGCGCCCCCCCTGCCAGAATGCCCAGCAAAGGACAGGAACCGCCAGCACAGGTACAGTCCCACGGGATGCGGGGGAAGGGTGCCGCCTGCCTGGACCCCCCGCAGATCCGCAGGCCCCAGGAGCTCGTAACACAGGTATCACCCACCCTGAGAGCGGGAAGAAAAACCCCAACCTGCTGGCCCCCCATAAAATCCAGATGAAGATAGAGGACGTTGGGCGAGCTTGCACCCGGGAAAGGACCGGGACGTGTGGAAAGGACCCCCTAGTTAGACCGGAGAGGAGTAGAGAAACCGAAGCGAACCGAAGTCAAAGGGAGCCCTGTACGGGCCCTTCGGGGGAGTTGGGACGTCGAGGACGGATAGATTTCCCAAGGACCAGGAAGAAGGGGCGACAGGAAAAACACCCCTGAAGAGTACCAAGGAAAAACGCACGCAAAAACGAGATGACCAGAAATCAGCCCAGCCAAATTGGGTACATTAAGGCCAACGAAGGTCCCTCGGGGGCGAGGCTTTGTGGTGGCCGAGCAATATGGAGGGTATTAACAGACGGAACCGGTGACCCCCCCTCACCCCCCTACTTTTCCTGCAGCTCCCCCTACTTCCTCAGGTACCCAACGCCAGCACCCGGTGGAACCCGGTTGGTGCCCGCGGTCCCCGAGCGCAGATCCCCCCAAACAACCCCCGTTCCGGGCTGGACTGGATACGCGACTCTGCGCCGGCGTTCCCCAAGACATGTCTCGTGTTTTCCCTTCACCGTAGAATTTTTTAAAAAAAAAGTCAAGCCGTTTATAACGATTAGACTACCCTGTAGCCTTACTAGGGGTTCATAGATTCTTACACACACACACACACATCTTGACATACAATAATATGTACATGTATGTATTATATGTGTGGTGTGTGTGTAAAGTATAAAAATACACCAAACATCCCAACAACACACACATATACAATCTTTTGAAAATTGTTTATATATTCATAACAAAATTGGTGTATATGTATATAAAAATTATATATAAAAATATAATATATATAATAATATAATATATGATATGTATATATTTAAAACTACTTTTACGTAATATATATGTGTATATATTTGTATATAATATATAATATGAATATAAAAATATTTTAAAATTATATATAATTATATATATATATATATATGTATAAATATGTATAAAATTTTATAGTTATATATAAATATTTTAATATGATATATAATATATTTATTAATAATGTAATATATGAAAAAAGATATTTTGTATTAATAGTATATATGTATATAATATGAAATATATGTATAATATTATATATATTTTATTATATATTATATATATATATATATATGTTATATATATATGTTTTAATATATGTAATGTAATATGTATATATTTTGGTAATATATAAATTAATTATATTATTTTATATAATATATATATATATTTAATATGATAATATGTAGTTTTTACTTTAAAAGAGAGAAGGGTTGGGATTATATTTGGAGGTATCTTAACTTTTGGGGGAGTTTTTGTTGGGGGTTTGTGAGTGCCCCCGGGATGGTGGGGGTGGAGTAAAGTCGGAGACCGGGCAGTTCTGTGTTTTGGGGAGAGGGAAGCTGATCTTCGTTGTTGTGTTAGTTTTTTGAGATTTGCGAATGGCTTGCCCGGGCCTTATACATGGGCCGGCCTGTGTCAGTTTTTTTAGGCTGTTCATTTTGTCCTTGACACTCTATGTTTACGGTGGTGGTGGGATTGCCCCCAGACGCCCTGCGCCATGATGTAAGCAGCAGATAATCTCATACCATTTGGTGCTATTTTGGGCGGGCCCCCCCAGTAATGGTGTGTCGCAATCTTTAAATAAGTGCCAACGTGGCGTTCGGCTCGAAAAGTGAGCAACCCCGTCTTCATGGTCAGTTTTCTTTTTATTTTCCATGCGCAGTGGAACCCCCTATGATTGCTCAGAGAGGGCCCCCTGTCTCATGCCTGTGGGGTCTGACTACCCTTGCCAAGGGGGAGGATCTCGTTTTTTCCCGTAGGTGTTTCAGGAGGAAGGCACGAATGGGCATTACCTTTACCTTTAAAATTTTCGACTCGGTTTTAGGTCAGGGATTTTTGGGGGGATACCCTGCCAATGCCAGTAGTGTCGCAAGCCATTCCCTCTTATGCCTATGGGGAAAAAACCAGTTTTTTGTTTTTTTCTACCCTGAGCAAGAATATGGGTGCTATTTTGAGGGGGAGTGGTCGAAGGTAGAATTGCTTTGGGGGAGTTTGTGGGACGCAATGGGTTGATGAAGTTTGTAGTTGACCCATATCCTTCCCCCCATGGACGGGGGCTAGGGGTCCTATGATCGCAACTGCCCTACCTTAGCGAGGAGGATTGTTGTTACCCATGGATTTTGGGCATCCCTTGCTGCAAAGCCCGGGGCTGCGGTGGTTTTGGACGATGATCCATCCATGAAGTTTACTAACCAGAGGAGTGATGGCTGCAATGACCCTCTCAGCTTTTGCCCTTTTTACTGGATGGTGTATGATTCTTTCCCTGACAAACTCATAACAGAGAACCGATTTTAAAGGTTGTCCCACGGCGGGGGTTCAAAACCCGGGTGTGGAGAAGAGGAGTTTTTAAATAGCCTGTGGTCTTTTTTAGGGTCTGATATTTTTGAACTTTGAGGCCTTGAAAAGAAACTGAGCTACCATTATTCAATTTTTGATTCCCGGGGAAAGGTTTGCCTCATGAGCAGGTTGAGGGCCCTTTTTCCACCTTGGGGCACCCAATGACCTTGGGGAGCTTTATTTTTAACTGTCTTTAATTTTTTCTCAAAATTTTGGGTTTTCGGGAATCAGAGAGGGCAGAGCATAGTCCACAAGGGACGAATGGCAGAAATAGAATGATCTTAGTACTTATGTCTAGCTCTTGTGTCTCCCAGATATTGCTCTCATACTCTCAGGGCAGACAGTCTTTATTGGTTCGGAACAGGGGCCCGGGCCCGGTCAATCATTTCCCCAAAAGGGATTTGAAGACCGGACCCATTCTAAGTCCATTCCCGGATTTTCAGGTTGGCCCTTTAAATTTTGTCTCAAAACCATGGGTTTGGGTTTTGGCTGCAGAGACCTTTAGCACTACTCAGATACAAGGTTTACACAACGGGGCTTTACTTAAGCAGGTGCCCAGTGGAGGGTGATTGCAACATCGTCTGCATAGAGACTTTACCCCACTGGGTGTATGTTGAGGATGCAGGACATTAGGGTGTTGAAAAAGGGCTGGAAACCTTGGGTGGGGGCCTCAGTCCCTTTTTAGTGGAATGTGCGCAATAGGGACCCGGGAAACGACTTTGGGTGTTCGTACTGAAAAAAAGTACCTACCAAAAAACCAAGAGCTTTTTCCCCGATTTCTTTTTGGGTCTCTCCCGAATAGCAAGAGACTTGTAATTCAAAAGCCTTTTGCCCGGTTAGGATTAATACCAAGAAGTGACAGTGCTAATTGGGTTAAGGCATGGCTATGCTTGTGCTGTGCCATGCCCCTTGTGAACCTGGAGGGGTTCATGTTGGGTTTCCCCTTTTCCATGGGGGGTTTTGACCATTCCTCTGCCGTCTTGCCCCGGGCGTGAGGAGAGGAGGGAGGGGACTTCCCGGGGTCCCAGGTTTTTGGGGGGGAACTATAAATAGCCCTCTTCCCGCCTAGGGTTTGAGTGAAAGTTTCCCGGACTTGTGAGTTTTCAGGAATGCAAGCTCACCTGCCAGTCCTAGTTGGGAAATGATGGGGTATGAGATCCATAGAACTTTTGGGGTGTGCAAGAACTGTTTTTTAAGCTTGTCTTGGTTCCCCCAGAATTTTAAATTTAAAATTAATGCCGCATCAAAGGCTAAATCAAAGGGAATGCCTTTTTAAAAGGGGAAACATAAAAAAATTTAAAAAAAAAAACTCAATAAAATCTTTCAAAAAACAATAAAAAATATTGAAATCAAAGCATAAATATTTTGGCCTAAGGTATAAAATTATTTCATAAACATTATGATGATTTGATTTTATTTAAATTTTTGTCTCCTAAGGAAACAATAAGACCCTTAACACAAAACCCCCAAATACTTTTTTTAGTGTATATGGGGGGGACAAGTACATACGTCTTTGGTGAGAATGTTGCACATCCCTCCACCCTAATGGGTCTTTGGGATCCCCCACAAAATGCTTTTTTCCCATCATCGGCCCCGAGGTAGTTTGTGTGCCCGATCTTAGTCTTTTATGCAACTTCCCCTTTCGGTTGGGTGGATAGTCACCCAACTCCCAAAGATCTTAACTCTCGCAGTGTTTTGGAGGTATGCCTCCATGTTCTTCCCTTTATACGGAAAAAAAATCCGATGCGGGTTTTAGGTCGGTGTTGGGGGGAAAAAAAGCAGAAGCGCCTGGCTTTTGATCGCTCGCTCATTCCCAATGATACCAACAAGCGCTGGGGACCCAACACAGGTTTCCTTTTTTTGTGTTTAACAGTGAAGCCCAAATTTTAACCCTTCTTACTAGGATGTGATGAGTTTAAAACTCTGTTTCTGGAAAAAAACTACGAGAGGGAATATACACAATAGAAGGTTTTAAAATCTCTGTCATTTAACTGCTTCAAGGATGGCAGTAAAACGATTTGTCCAAGGGGGGGAAATTTGGGGGGTTTCCCAAAGCCGAACCTTTGTGGACTTAAATTTAAAATCTTCCCCAGATTTCCCATTCTCCTACCATAGGCGGCATCCTCAAGGGGGTTGAAAACGAATTGGGTGTAGGAGATCCCAGAACCTTTTAGTCTTTTGTAAATAAATCAGGTTCAGTAGTCCCGGTGTTTAAAGAAAGAGGTGGTTTTCCCCCCTTCAGCATACGGGACTCCACGGTGAAAACCCGAAAACCCCAGTACAGATCTGGAGCTTCATTTTGAAAAAGAGTCCCAAAATCCGGTGGGAGGCAGAGAAAAAGCCCCACATTTAAAACAAGTTACTACGAAAAAGCGTTTGGAAAGCCCTAGAAGGTTTTTGCAGTCTGACTAAAAATAGATGTGAAAGAATCCGCAAAATAATAAGCGATTTTGTAGCCTTCACTTTAACTTGTTTGATGTGAGGCACCCATGTAAGCTTGAGTAAAAAATTAGACCGGAGTACTTCACCTCTTGGACAAATTGCAGTGGTTTACTCCTTAAATAGAGGGAAGGATGGAATTTACTTGTTTGTGGAAATGTTTTAGCCATGGTCTTAAATTGGGGAAAATTGATATATTGCCCCCTGTACAACCTGATTTATTGCAGCCTGCATGTGTCCTTCCCATCCTGTAAGCTTCCTCCTCAGCAGTACAGTGTAAAAGTCATCAACAGATTACATGAGACAGCACTTGGAAAAAAACCTTTACAAGTAATTTAAGTAATGGCAAAAGGGTACACTTCTTCCAGGTTAGAGAAACTTTTTCCCACCCCAACTCCAAACTTCCTGTTAGCAAGGAACCCTTTGTATTGAAGGTAGGCCAATGTCCTCTTAAACCAATGCGAAGGAATTCTGTATAGCAGTTTTCATCCTTACAAGTGCATCTGTGGTCGATTCAATCTTCTAAACCAATTTGATATGGGGTCAGCACGTTTCTTTTCTAGCAAGCCATGTCAACCTAAAATTTTATCATTTTCCCATCAACTTGCAGATGCAGCTGATGAGGGGAAATGATCTGTAATTTCTGGTGTGGAAGCATCCTTGCCAGGTTTAGGGACAGGAATAATTATAGCCTCTTTCCATGTGGATGGCACTGGACCCTCCTATAGATCCCATTGAACAGGTCCAACAGGAACTTCTGGGAGCTCTCCGGTAAGTGAGATATCATTTGGTATGGAATACGTCACTTCCTGGGGCAGTCTTACGGCAGAGCTGCAAAGCAGAGTTCCCTCTCCTTGCGCAAAAATGGCAAGTTGTAGGGAAGTTCTGCTGCAGGGCCTACTTTAAGAAAAAACTCTGGGGGGTTGTCTGTTCAGGCCCGAAGAGTGGAGAAGCGATCAGTGTAAGATATTCCCGAGGAGATCTCTGCCATGGATTTAGCTAGCTCATTAACAAAAATCTTTTTCGTCTGTGATGATTATGCCATCTATCTTCAGAACAGGGGGGTGGTCAATGATGTGGTCTTTCCAGGAATCTTACACACCTTTTCCATACTCATGCTAAGGGGGGTCCCAGAGTTAATCGAGGAGACATGCTGTTCCAGATGTCCGTTTGCTCCTTTAGCACTCGCCTGGCTTTGGCTTGGGTCTTTTTGTAATGGATTAAGGTTACATTGTGGGGCGTCGTTTCAACTGCCTTAATGCAACTTTCCTCTCTAAAAAGCTTGTTGGCATTGATCAGACCACCATGGTACCGGAGGTCGACTGTAATGTCACTACTTTTGGGAATGGATGCTTCGCTGCAAGGTGAATTATGATGTGAAGTGATTACAGTATCTTGAAAAACTTGGGGAAAACATTCACAGATCCTTGAAAACTGCAGTTGATCTAAAAAGATTCCAGCCCCATGTTCAAGTCGCCATCTCTGCACTCCATTTGGCTGGAATACCATTCACTCCTCCAAAGTATTGGGAAGTGGTCGCTTCCATGTAAGTCTTCCATGACCTGCCAAGTGAAATTTATCTGTGAATCAGGGAGCCAATTGACAGGTCTGTATTGGAGAATGTCCCAGTTTGAATTCGTAAATGTGTGGAGTGACTATTCAGTGAAACTGCATTACTCCCCAA
>NW_023641206.1:0-10701 GCF_015228065.2 Penaeus monodon | reverse complement strand
AGGGGGCAAAAAAAGGGGGGGGGGGGGTTTCCCCCCGAGAACTGCCCAAGGTTAAACCCTCAGGTGAGCTCTCCAGGCAGGCTTTTGAAACATCCAGTCCTTGTGGCGAATGACATTTCCCCCTGCTATAAAGGAACTGAAGTGGTCAGCAGAGATAAGATATAAGAACACCTGGCGCAGTACAATCAGTATGGGGGGTGCACCTACTTGGTTGGGCCATGGTGGGAGTATCTTTCCCAGGGAGTACCCATAGCATCGCAGCCAACTTAAACCCCTTTGGTAGTAGATGTAACTCAGTTGAGGGTTTATTGCACAGAGATGAAGCATGCTTTTGGTTTTGATCTCTATTGCTGTGTTGCTCCTACGATATTGCAAAATCGGGAGAGCATTTTATGCCAAATTTCACATCTGTGGCAGACAATTGTGATACCCCGGGGAGACACTCGCGTTTTTCGGGTGACTTCAATGCGGTATCTGGCTTTGATTGAGTTGGCTAAGAGATGTCTGTCAGTCCAGGGGCTTGGGAGCTGGCCCAGCACCCCGGAACAGCCTCCTTTCCTGTCTTTGCTAGGTCACGAGATGAGGATTTCTGGTCCGGGTATAGCGCTCCAATCCACATCCTGGACAAGGTATAGTGATAAGGTACAGGGGCCCAAAGGGAGATTTGACCACATTTTTGTCAACATTTGCAGGGGGATCCTTAGAATTGCGGGGTTTTCCCGGAGTGCGAGTTTGTGGCATGACCATAGACGGGTAGTGGCTACCCTACAGGTGCATTTAAAAAATCTTCCCCCTACAAGGGGCCGCTCTAGGGGTTTCACTTAAAAACTGACTGAGGGAGGAGTGTGGCTGAAGATTTGCCACAGCAGTTTCGGTTGATTCACAGAACAGAAATCCTGATGACCCATTTGCTCTTGGGAGTCCTTCAAAACAATTGAAGCAGCAGTGGAGTCCTTTTGTGAATCCCCAAGGGAAGAGAATTTCATCTCCCTGGAGACATTGGAGACCACTGAAAGCATGTAGCAGGCTCAGCAAAAGGCAATCAGGACTTGGTATTTCGAGAAAAGACAAGTAACGGGTTTTCGGGAACTGTGAAGAGGTGAAGGCCATTTCTTGGTAAAGACCTAGTGTGCCTCCCAAACCCCCGGGAAAAAAAACTGAACTCAAAACTCTCCTCGCAGATGATGAATCTGTTAGGGATGGACAAATTTTGAATCATGTTGGGGTTCATGAACAAAGGGCTAAGATTTTGAGCAGCTGTCCCAAGGGAAGACCCCCCAAAATTTTTGGATGCAAGCGTATCACAAAGCTGGCTGGACCTACCCCATACCCGAAACCCCGTCCCCGAGGTTAGAATGAGATTTCAAAGATCAAGGTTGGGAAAGCCAAGGTATATGTGATATCCCTGCTAAATGAAAAGGGGGCGGGGTGAACGGGACGGGTTACAGCGTCTTGATTTTCCCTCTGGCAGTTTTTTACCATTTCCCCCCGAAAATGTTTTAGGGGGCGTGGTACCCTTTGGAGAAAGGGGAATCATTGGGGTATTAGAAAAAGTGTGGCATTATAAGCAGTTCCAGGCAAGTTTTGCCCACATTTTTTTTTAAAAAAGGAAATGCAACCACCTAAGGCACCCGAGATGGGGGCAATCTGAATTGACCCTGGCAAGTACAATAAAAATGCCCCCCTAGACTTTTTTAAGAAAAATGTGAAAGCCTCATGAGTTCAGCGTGGGTTACTTGCAGCCTACATTTAAACTCAAGAAAACATTTGACCCGGTGCATCAAAAATTGCTATGGCGGTCTGAGACTTTGGGGAATTCCAACACGGATTATTTGGCCCATTAGCAAGTCTATATACCCGTACCCCGAAAGTGCGTAAGTGTGGTAGGGGCCTGTCAACTTCTTGTTAATTCAGGGGTGAGGAAGGCTGTGTCCTTGCACCCAAAACCTTTCAACACCTGCATGGATGGTAATGGGCAAAGTCGTCAGTGTGGAGAAAATGGTGGCGGCCTTGATGCTTTAGCAAAGGCGACGCCCCTTGGGCCTTTAAGGTCTCTTGGCCCCAGACAAGATTTAGGATTTTTGGGGGCCCGTTTTTAAAGGGGAAACCCCTTCAGTCAAACCATCTTGCAAGAGGGGCATGAAGTCCCAGAGAGTTTTCATGCCTTGTAGGGTATTCCCGTTTCTGCTGTCAAACCAAGAAGTCAGTGAGTGGTCAGCAGCAGGAGCCATTAACTCATTTAACAAGAGCTTTTGGGAAAAGTCGGTACCCATGCAGAAGGTCCAAACTACATTCTTCAGGGCCTTAATACTGCCAGTTTGCATATGGAAGTGAAACCGGATGCTATCTATGCCTTGCAGTTTATCTTGATGCCCTATGTCAGATCATGGGGTACAGTTGCAGGACAAAGTGCCAAACGAGGTAACCAGAGACGGTGGTACCTGTTACCTTTGGAATAAACCCGTAAACCCCCAACCAGGCTATAGAGCACCTAGCTATTTCCGTGTGGAGACCATTAGTTGGTTTATCAAACAATTGGAAAGAAGGGGGCCTGTGGGAAAGACCTGGGGATCATGGCTTGGGCAGCTAAAAACCCGTCCATGCGAGGAGTTATGAGGGCGAGGGCCCCCCTGGAGACTTTCCCTTTACAGATCTCCGTGGCGGAAGCATGCTGCCATGCGCCTCCCTACAAGCCAAAAAAGAAAAAAATAATTTTAATATATAGTTTTAAAAATTATTTTAAAAAAATTAAAATATTTAAATTAATAAAATAATTTTTTAAGGGGTTTTTTAAATAAATATATAAAAAAAAAAAAAAGTTTTGGGGCAGCCGCCATCCTTGGGTCAGGCCTAGCAAAGGGTTTCTGGGCAAATCCATCCTGCCGGCCGGCTCATGTTTAGGGGGGGGCCAAATCAGCTCAACGGGGTGGGGGAAAATTTAAAATCACCTAAGGGAAAAGGGGTCCTTTTTCCTTAAAAAAAGGGGGTGAAAACCATGTGAAGCCTTGGGGTTGGTGGGAGCAGGTTTTTTCCCCCCCCCTTTGCCCCCAGGGGGCCATTGGTCGTGTTGGGGACCGGGGCCAGCCCCTGAAAAGACTGAGAAAAACCCGGGTCTGGAAAATTTAAACCCCCCGGGGTTTCACCGAGGGAGTTGGGGGGCATTGTTTGGAGTTAAAAACCCCCCGGAAATGGTGGGCCAAAATTCTGAAAGGGGGTGAAAAGGGTTGAGTCGCTCGTCTTTTCTGGGGTGGATAAAGGCCCGCCCCCGGGGAAAAAAATTTTCCGGGGCACCCTCTGTTTTTTTTTTCCCAAAACGGCCAATTAAGAGCCCCCGTTTGGGTGTGGAGAAAATTCCTTCGGGCCGGGGAACTAACCGGAGGGGAAAAAAAAAAGGGGGGGTTGGGGCGGGCCTTGCTTGCCTTTTGGCAAGGTTACAGCCTCCGAGCCCCCTCATGTTTTGTGGAAAGGACCAATGGGAACAGTTTGGGGGCCCCTCAGGGGGGCCCGTAAATTAGTTTCCTTGAAGGCCTTGGACGGGCCGAAACCATTTTCAGGGCTGTTGCCCCGGCATTTTTGGCTGCCTAAAAAACCCGGGGGCCTTGGGCCCCCCAAAAGCACTCGCCCTATAATCCTTCCCCATTGTTTGGGGTCCGGGAAAGTTGAAAAGTTTGGGGGAGTTTTAAACATAGTTTGCACGCCCCCCCCCATCTTTCTGCAATGGGTCCCTTTCAATCCACCCCAACAATGCCGGCGTTTTGTGGAAGGTTTTCCCCTTTTCTTTGGGGGAAATTTTTAGGGTGCTTTCCGTTGGCAGGAAAAGGCGGGCTCCAAAGGTTTGCGACTGCCTACAGTAGGGTCTCTACCTCTTACAAAGTTCCCGGGAGTTTTGGAACCCCCACCCTCCAGGGGGTTTGTTGAGGCCCCCTGGCGAAGGGGTGTTCGGGGTTGGGCCCGGGGTTTTGTTTTTCCCTAAATTGGGACGTGGGGTTGGGTTGGGGGGTTTTCCAATGTCGGAAGGGGCAAATTTTGCATTTTTGAAAAGGGGGAGTGTCGGGGTTTTTGTGGGGGGTCCCCGGGAAAAGGGGAGCTCGTCCCAGCTGGGGGGGTTAGGGATCCTGTTAACAAGGTCCCCCTTCAAAAAGGGCCGGGGTCTAAACCCCTAGGGTTTTGTGTGGGGGGAAGGTTGGTTTAGTTTTGAGGCAGGAAGGGGTCCCTTTTAAGGGGGTTCGGCATTGGGGGGAAAGGAAACACATTGCGTGACAAGGAGGTCTGTCGCTCCCAAACGGGGTGAAGCCCCGATTTTAAAGGGTTCTTCTTGGAAATAAAATTCCCTGCCCTGGGGTCTCCGGGAACTTTTTAGGGGTTGGGGGGAAGGGGGTGTTGGGGTTTTAGAGGCTAGAAAAAGTTGGGGGGGGTCCGGAGTTGTAAAGGCCCCGAGGGAGGGGGGAACTTGGTGGTCCCAAGGGGGGGGGTCTGGTAAAATAAGGTTTTCCGGGAAACCGACCCTGAGTCCCCTGTGGTTTTCCTTTGCCGGGCAGAGGGGGAACGTGATTTTGGGTTTCCCTTCAAGGGGGGCCGGGGTTTGTCCGGGGAGGCGGTTCTTGGGGGTGGAATTCCGGAAGAAAAGCCCTTTGGGTCCCCCGCTTGGTCTCCGGGCCCCTGCCAAAAGCTGATTTCCTCCCAGGCGCCGGCAATGGTTTTTGCGTTCTATGGTTTATTTTTTTTACTTTTTTTGATTTTATTAAAAAAATTTTACTTAATTATTATATATATAATATAATATATATTGCTATTATATATAATATATATATATGAAAATATTTATATTATATATATAAAATATATATATATATTATAATTCATACGAATATATATTATATATATTTATATATATATATTATATATTATATAAATATATCATATTATATAATATATATTATTAATTCTATATATATATATATAATATATTTAATATTATTTAAATTTTAAATATAATATTTTATATAATATTATTATATATTTATATTAAATTTTTTTAAATAAGATATTATTATAATTTATAATCATATAATAATTTTGAAATATTATAATAAAAAATCTATTTATATAAATATATATTATAAAATATGTAATAATATATAATATATAAAAATATATACACAAAATATATTGCATATGTTAAAAATAATAAAAAATATAAAAAAATTATAAAAAAAATTATAAAAAATATTTCATTTGTACACCACACCCACCAACACACAATATATATATTATATATAAATAAATTTTTATATAATAAAAAAATAAAATAAAACACCCCAACACACACCACCCACACACACACACACACACACACACACAACACACACACACACACACACACACACCCCACACACACACATAATATTACACACACACACAAAACCACACAATATAAAATATTAAATAAAATAAATTAATATAATAATATTATAAAAACCCACAAAAAACACACACACACCAACAACTATAAAAAATATAATAATTATAAAATTTATATATTATATATATAATTTTAAATGAAAATACATATACATTATAAAGTATATATACATATTTACAAAGTATAAAAATTTTTAAAATTATATAATATATGTAATATATATGTATTAATAACATATAGGTATATATATATATATATTTTTATAATATATATTTTTCAGGAATATATTATATAAAATATAATATTTAATATATATATATTTTTCAGCATATATATTAATATATATATAAAAACTATATATATAATATATTATATTATAATGTATATATAATATTATATAATATTATATATATAAAATTTCATGTATAATATATATAAATAATATATAAAAATTTTAAAATTATTTTAATATATTGAAAATTGTATATATATTAATTATATTATATAAATATAAATAATTAATATCTATATATATATTATATATTTATGCAAAATTGTAAAATATTAATTTATATATATTATTATTTTTATATATTTTAAAAATATTTGTATTTGTATATATGTTTTTAAAATTGTATGTTATATAAAACATATATTATATATTTTTAAAATATGATATATTTAAAACATATATAAAAAAACAAACCTATATACTTACATGTAATCGTATATATTGTACATTTACATATTATATATTAATAATTATAATATTAATATAAATAAATATAAATATATATATATTATATATATAATATGCAAAAATTTCGTATGTGTTTGTTGAGGGGAGGTGGTGTGGTTGAGGTGGGTGAGTGTGAGTGAGGGTGTGTGTGTTGTGTGTGTGGTGTGTGTTGTGTGTGTGATGTGGTGTGAGTGTGGTGTGAGTGTGTGTGTGTGGTGTGTGGTGTGTGGTTTGGGTGTGTGTGTGTGTGTTGTGTTTTTGTGTGTCGTGACGACCCCGGCCAACGGATGCCCCCCGGTTGCCTTTTGTTTGACGGGCCCCTAGGGAAAAAATGACCTCAGCGGGTAACGCAGGTCATCCGAGGTGAAGTTAACTGGGGGGGTAGTCGAAGCTCCAACTATGTATAAATTGTGCTCATTTCATTTTACTGAGTAATATCTATAACTATATGCATATATTTTATTATGTTTTCATTATTTACTATATATATAAACATTATATTATCCCATATATGTATGTGTACTTTTACTATAAAATTTTTCATATAATATGGTGTGTATGTACATATAAGTATAGCATATAAATATGCGTGTGTATGTACATATATATATATATATATATAAAATATTATATATATATTAATATATGTGTGTGTGTGTGTGTGGTGTGTGTGTGTGGTGTGTGTGTGTGTGTGTGTGTGTTTTATGTATATATATATATATATATATTATAATATATATTATATATATATTATATGTATGTATGTGTATATGTAGAAAATACATATATATACATATGTATTATACATATATATATGATGCGCTCAACAATGATGGGATACAGTCCTTTAGGAATCTCCAGGGGGAATCCGGATGCCCCGGCCTCTGTGCCTCTCAGGGGGATGCTAGTGAGAACCTTGAAAGCTAGTACGAGTTTAATGTCGGTATTGCATCGATCCTCCTCCCTTTCCAGGGAGCGATAAACCACCCCCCCAACGGGTAGGGGGAATGGTGCGGACGCCAGATGGCAGACAGGACAGCATGAACCCCACACCAAGGTAACCCCCTTTTCCAAAAATTCGTTTTTTTTTTTTTTAAAAAAACCCTTCTATTAACCCCCCTTAAAGAAAACCCCCCAATTAAAGGAAGCGGGTTCCCGCTGGGTGGGCTAACCCCCTTTTTAAAAATGGTTCAACCCCTTGAAAATTCCTAAATCGCTCCTTTAACAGTGGTTTATTCTGCAAATGAAAACCGGCCCTTTTTTCCCTAATCTGTAAGCTATCAAAGGGGTAAGGCGATGTACATCTTGCTCTTGGGTAGTACCCAAAAACCCCCCCCCCCCGGGGTGTACAACCCTTAAAGGGTGGTTTTTATACAGTTCGAAAACAAATTGGATAAATTTAATTTAAAAACCTTTGTTTTTTTAAATGGGTTAAAAGTTTTTTAAAAATTAAAAATGATTGTTGAAAATTTCTAAAGTAATTTCGAAAACATTTGGGGGGTTCGAAACTTAAAAACGAACAGAACCCCCATTTTTAAAACTTTTTTTTTAAAAAAAGGTCTCCGATTAAAATTTTTTTTAAAAAAATTTTTCCCCCCCAAAAAAAGGAAAAAATTTAAAAAAAGGGGCCCGGGGTTTTTTTTTTTCCCCCCCCGGAAATTTAATTTTCCCCCGGGGGGCCCCCCAAAAAAAAATTTTTAAAATTTTAAAAAAATTTTTTTTTTAAAAAATTTGGGGGGGTTTTTTTTTTGGGGGTTTTTTTTAAAGGGGAAAAAAAGGGGTTGAAAAAAAAGGGGGGAACCCTTTTTTTCCCCCTTTTTTTTTTGGGGTTTTTTGGGGGGAAAAACTTTTTTGGGGTTGGGCAAAAAAACCCAGCCTTTTTCCCCCCCCCTTTTTTTTTTGGGTTAAATTTTAAAAAAGGGGGGGTTTTTTTTTTTTTTCCCCCCCGCTCTTTGTCCCCCTTTTTTTGGGGGGGGGGGGAAAAAAAAAAAATTTTTTTTTTTTTTTTAAAAAATTTGGGTTTTCCCCCCCCTTTTTTAAAAAGGGGGAAAAAAATTTGTTCAAAATTTTCCCTTGGGGGGGGGAAAAAAAACCCCCCCCCGGAAAAGTTTTTTTTTTCCCCAAAAGGTTTTCCCAAAAAAAAGGGGGGGTTTTTTTTTTTTTTTTAATTTTTTGGGAAAAATTTTTTTTTTTTTAAAAAAAAGGGTTTTAAATTTTTAATTTTCTCAAAAAAAAAAAGGGGAAAAAATTTTTTAAAAAAAAAAAGGCCCCCCCAAAAAAATGGGGGGGGGCCCCCCCAAAAAAATTTTTGGGGAGAAAACCATTTTTTTTTAAAATAAAAAAAAAAAAATTTGGGGGAAAAATTCCCGGGTTTTTTCCTTTTTTTTTTTAAAAAAAAATTTTTTGGGGTTTAAAAAAAATTTAAAAACCCCCCTTTTTTTTTCCCCCCCCTTTTTTTGGGGTGGGTTTTTTTAAAAAAGAAAAAAAAAAGGGGGGGGGGAAAAAAAAATTTTAAAAAATTTTTAAACCCCAAAAAATTAAAAAATTTTTAAAACGAAAAAAAAAAAAAAAAAATTTTTTTTTGGGGGAAAAAATTTTTTTTTTTAAACCAAAAATTTTTTTTTTTTTTTTGGGGGTTTTTTTTTTTTTTTTTTTTAAAAAAAAAAAAAAAAAATTTTTTTTTTTTCCCCCCTTTTTAAAAAAAAGGGGGGAAAAAATTTTATTTTTTTTTGAAAAATTTCCCACTCGTGTCGCAGCGTGAATAGCCTTGAAGCAAAAACGTCATGGTTGAGAAGGCTTGCGTTGAGAGTTAGGCGTTATGTCCGACGCAGGAGCTATGTTTTGCCAACAGGGGTAGGACAAAATATTGAACTTGAATATATTATCTTAACCCAATCGGCACGTTTGGGAAGAATAGATGTCATGCCCACTGTAACACAGTTTATTATTATATTCACACATAGATGGCTCTACAAGTGCTTAGTCATCAAGGGGTCACTTATTAGTCCTACCTTTCTCACCTGTTTACCCTTTTCCTTGACTTTTGGAAAGGATCTTTTGCATTATTTCATTGTCTTAAATGTTAACAAGATTTTAATAATACTTTAATAATCATAACATCAATAACAATAATAACAGTATTGATATCAATTGTATTAAAAGGAAAAACGCATTTTCCCTAATTCAAGGAATGGGAAATCAAGATCAGTCAGTAGGGCTACTGATAGACTCCTTGGAGGCTGAGCACATGTGGAGCCATCTGTATGTAACAAAATTTACAAAAAACCTACAAGGGACAGAAACATAAATCCGGGGTGATTGGGTTCCCTTTCCTTGTTTTGACTTTAATGAATGGTGTCAAAAGTCATTAAGGTAATATAATAATAAACTGTTCGTAGCACCTATCTGGTATACCTAACACATGTCTTCTCTCGTATTATGACGACTGACCCATCATAAGGGAAAAAGTATACGAAAAATAATTGATTAGTGGCAAAACATTTACCATATTATAAATTACCTGCGAATTTATAGCCCCTTAAGTAGTGGAAAATCAGGGTACCAACAGATTCCTAGCATTAACAACCATATTTCAAGAAATTTCGTTGTTTGTGTCAAATGTTTAGCATAATTTTCTAACGACAGTTTTCTGTGTAGCTATACATATATATTTATGTGTGTGTATGTTGTGTGTGTGTGTGTGTGTGTGGTATATATATATATATTTTATATTATATATATAATTATATATATATATATCTATATATATATATTTCATGGCATATATATATATAATATATTATATATATATATATATATTATAATATACTATATTTTATATATGTATATATAATATATACATATATATATATAATATATATTATATATATATATATATATATGTATGTGTGTGTGCGTGTGTGTGTCTCTGCGGGGTTTACACATATATTTATACACATTCACACAAAAAATTGGCAGGTCTGTACATTATAATATATATAAACATATTATATATATAATATATTATATATATATATATATATATTTTATTTTATATTATATTATATTATATATATATATATATATTTATATGTAATATATTGTATAGTTATTGTGTATATATAAAGTATAAAAATTATTATATACTATATATATATATAATATATATATATTATATATATATATATTTTGTTATGCATTGTAAAGAGTGTGTTAGCCATAAGACAGTTATGACTCGCTTGTAGGGGTAAACTATGCAAACGATGTGTCCCTCGCCCAAAGCAAGCAGGAAGTGCCTAGTATTACCAAAGAGTCAGACCGATCCGTCCTTCACCGCGAACACTTCCACTCTCCCCTAGGAGTGACGTCGCCTCGCAAAAACGACAAGGCCTATGAGAGAGGATGATGCACCCACCCTGGCTTTCCATCGTGGATAGGAGATCTCCGTGTGTTTTTGCCATTTGGGGCAATCCTGAATTACTTTGGAGCATGGAGGGGTTTCCTGAAGGGGCCTTGGGAAAAGGTTGAGTTTTTTTTTTTT
>NW_023641205.1:0-10701 GCF_015228065.2 Penaeus monodon | reverse complement strand
TTTAAGAAAATGATATAAATAATTATTTAAAATCGTTATTATTTTTATTATTATTGTTTTACTATTATTTTTGTTGGGGTTTATTAGTATTATTGAAAAATATATACTAAAACTCAATATTGCAATAATGAAAATTGCAATAATGATATAATGAATATAATAATGATATAGATATAATGATAGATGATAATGATGATTATATATTGATATATATATATGATGATAAGAGGATTTTCATTATATTAAAAATAAAAGTAAAAAAATTCCCAAAAGTCAAAAAGCGCAAAATCTAGCGAAATATAGCCTTTTGGAGTATACTAATAATGATTTTTTCGATTTCTTTGAGTGATTCGGCATTATTAGGTATAATGATAATAATGTACAAATAAGATTATCAAAAATATAAAAGTAAAAGAAAAAAGAAATTTTGAAAATTGATATTATTTTATTATTAAATTATTATTATATATTATATTTTTTTATTATTATTATGATTATTTTATATTATTATACTTATTTTATTATTAATAATTTATTACTATCATCTCAATTAATAGTATATGCAAAAAAATATTTTTAACTGTAATATACAATAATATATAATATAATAATAATATATATATGCTAGTTTTATAATTTGTTATTATATTGTTTATTGTTTATTATTATATTATTTATATTGTATTATTGCAAAAATTATTATAACAGTATAATAACAATAATAATATATTAAGATAATGATAAAATAATTAGTTAAAATTTTTATTGTTTTTATTATTTTATTACATTATTATTGTTGTTTTAGTATTATTGCAAAATATATTATAACTCCAATGATTGCATAATAATATAACAATTAATAATGATATAAATCATATTAAAATGTATATGTATATTATGATAATTATAATGAGTATATATATAATAATATATAACATGATAATAATCAGGAATTTTAATAATTAAAAATGATAAAAAAACATTCATATATGAAAAGGCAAATCTAGCGAAATAAGCCTTGAGAAGATATAACCCAAAATTTTGGTTTTTGATTTTTTGGGATTTGGCAATTATTAGGTAATATAAATAATTTAAAGAAAAATTCAAATCAAAATGATGAAAATAGAAAATAGATTTTGATAAATTAAACATAGTTTTTTATTTTTTAGTATTATTATTATTACTATTATTATTATTATTATTATTATTATTATTATTTCTTATTACTATTACTTAATTATTAGTATTCTTGCCAAAATAATATATTTAACTGTAATAATACAATAATATAAATAGGTATAAACTAATAATAATAAAGCCTATTGGTTCTAATATTGTTAATAGTATTATTATTGTTATTATGATCATTATTATTATTTGTACTGGGTAGTATAATTGAAAATAATTATTATAACAGTAATATTACAGTAATAACGTACTAATGAAAGATAATGATATAAATAATTATTATAAAATCTATTATTGTTATTATTATTGTTATTACTATTATTTTGGTGTGGTTATATAGTATTATTGCAAAAATATTACCTATAACTCCATGATGCAATACTAATGATACATTGCAATAATGATTATAATAATTCAATACTGATGATAATGATAGGATAATGATTAATAATGATGATGATACCGATAATAATGATGATAATCAGATAATGATGATTATAATACACAGGAATGTGTCTCCATATATAATATAAAAAAGGTAAAATAAAACATTCCCAAAGTCGGAAAAGCGGCAAAATTAGCGAATATAGCTTGTTGAGAGTATGACTCCAATATGACGTTTTTTTCGATTCTTTGGTGAGTCCCGGCAATTATTAAGGGTAATAATGGATAATAATTACTAGAATTTGTATTAATCATAACATGGATGATTGATAAACGTGAGAAAAGGAGTATTTTGATAACATTTAAATATTATTATTTATTATTATTTATATTATTATTATTATTATTATTATTATTATTATTATTATTCGATTACTATTATCTATTGTTAGTATTATTGCCAAAAATATATTATAAACTGTAATAATAACAATAATAATAATAAGTATATAATAATAATAATAATGCTAGGGTTATAATATTTGTTATTAGTATTATTATTGTTAGTATTATCATTATTATTATTTGTAACTGGTAGTAAATTGCAAAAAATTATTATTATAACAGTAATAATTACAGTAATAACGATACTGATTAAGATAATGATATAAAGAATAATTATAAAATGTTATTAATTGTTATTATTATTGTTAGTGAACTATTATTCTTGGTTGTGGGTTATTAGATATTGCAAAAAGATATACTATAAACTCCCAATGATTGCAATCATATGATAACAATTGCAATAATCTGATAATAATTGAATAATGATGATAATGATGATGATAATGATTGAGAATTATGATGATAATAGCTGAAATGATGATAATGATGTATGATAAGATATAATGATGATAATCATGATAATGATGAGGATAATAACGAATTGTTCCATTATAATATAAAAAAGGTAAAATAAAAACATTCACATAAGTCGAAAGCGGCAAATCTAGCTAATATAGACTTTTGAGAGTATAACTCCAAACATGACGTTTTTTTCGATTATTTTGGTGATTTCGGCAATTAATTATGTAATAATAATGATAATATTACCATAATTGCATAACATACCATAATTATGATAAAAAGTGAGAATTAAGAAAATTTTGATACATTTGATATTATTATTAATTATTACTATTATTATATTATTATTACTATTAATTATTATTATTCATTATTATTATTATTATTAATTTTATTATATTAATTATTATTATTATTATTATTATTATTATTACTATTATTTTAATTATTAATATTGTTTGCCAAAAAATATATTATTAACTTTAATAATAACAATAATAATAATAATAGAATAATAATAATGATAAGGCCTATGGTTATAATATTGTTTTAGTATATTATTGTTATTATTATCATTATTATTATTTGTCCTGTATTATAATTGCGAAAAATAATTATTATAAAAGTAATAATTACAGTAATAACGATACTAATTAAGATATATGATATAAATAATCATTATAAAATCGTTATTATTGTTATTTTTATTGTTATTACATTATTAGTGTGTTTTATTAGTTTATTGCAAAATATATACTATAATCCAATGATTGCAATAATAATGATAACAATTGCAATAATGATGATATAATTGCAATAATGATTGGATAATGATGATGATAATGATGATAATGATGATAATGATGATGATAACGATATAATGAATGTGATAATCATGATTAATGATATGTATATAATACATATTAATATATATTATATATGATTTTATATACCATACATTATATATATATATATATATATATTATATATAATATATATATATATTATATATATATGTTATATATATACAGCATCATTATCATGATTATCATCATTATTATCGTTACACATCATTATCATCATTATCATCATTATCATCATCATTATCTCATTATTGCAATTCTTAATCTCATTATTGCAATTGTTATCATTATTATTGCATCATTGGAGTTATAGTATCTATTTTTGCAATAATACTAATAACCTACCACAATAATTACTTGTAATAAACAATAATAATAACGAATAATAACGATTTTATAATGATATGTATATATTAATCTATTAGTATCGTTATTACTTGTAATTATTACTTTGATAATAATTATTTTTGCATTATAATACCAGTACAAATAATAATAATGATAATATAACAAGAATAATACTAATACAATATTATAACACTAGCATTATTATTATTATTATTATACCTATATTATTATTAGTGTTATTATTACAGTATATATATTTTTTTGGCACAATACTAATAATTAAGATAATAGTAATAATAATAATAATAATAATACTAATAATAATATAATAATAATAATCATAATCATATATAATAATATAATAATAGTAATAATAATAATAATATAGTAATATAATAATAATTATTCAAATGTTATCAAAATTTCTTTATTCTCCTTTATCATCATTATTGTTATGATAATGCATTCTGTAATTATATCATTATTATCCTAAATAATTGCCGAAATCACCAAAATAATCGAAAAAACGTCATTTTGGAGTATACTCCAAAAGGCTATATTTCGCTAGATTTTGCCGCTTTTTCGACTTATGTGAATGTTTTTCTTTTACCTTTTTTATATTATATATGGAGACAATTCCTGTTATTATCATCATCATTATCATGATTATCATCATTATTATCGTTATCATCATCATTATCATCATTATCATCATTATCATCATCATTATCATCATTATCATCATCATTATCATCATTATTTCAATTATTATCATCATTATTGCAATTGTTATCATTATTATTGCAATCATTGGAGTTATAGTATATATTTTTGCAATAATACTAATAACCACAACAATAATAATAGTAATAACAATAATAATAACAATAATAACGATTTTATAATTATTATTTATATCATTATCTTAATTAGTATCGTTATTACTGTAATTATTACTGTTATAATAATAATTTTTGCAATTATACTACCAGTACAAATAATAATAATGATAATAATAACAATAATAATACTATTAACAATATTATAACCACTAGCTTTATTATTATTATTATTATACCTATTATTATTATTGTTATTATTACAGTTATAATATATTTTTTGGCAATAATACTAATAATTAAGATAATAGTTAATAATAATAAATAATAATAATAATAATAATAATAATAATAATAATAATAATAATAATAATAATATAATAATGATATTCAAATGTTATCAAAATTCTCTTTATTCTCACTTTTATCATCATTATTGTTATGATTAATACAATTCTGGTAACTATTATCATTATTACCCTAATAATTGCCGAAATCACCAAAGAATCGAAAAACGTCATTTTGGAGTATACTCTCAAAGGCTATATTTCGCTAGATTTTGCCGCTTTTCGACTTATGTAAATGTTTTTCTTTTACCTTTTTTATATTATATATGGAAAAATTTCCCGTTTTACATCTTATCATGATTCATCTTATTACTTATCATCATCTACCCCATTATCTTTATATTCATCATTATTTGAAATTTATCATCTTTATTGAAAATTGTTTCATTATTATTAAAATCATTGGATTTATAGTATAATTTTGGAAATAATACTAAAACCCAAAAATAAAAAAGTAAAAACAAAAAATAAAAAAAATAAAACTTTTATAAAATTTATTTTATCATTATCTTAATTATATGTTTTACTGTAATTATTACTTTTAAAATCATTTTTGAAATTATACTACCAGTAAAAAAATAATGATAATAATAACAATAACATACTAATAACAATTTATAAAAACTAGTTTTTATATTTTTATTATCTTTTTATTATTTTTGTTTTTATTAAGTTAAAATATTTTTTTTGGCAAAAATACTATTAATTGAGATGATAGTAAAAAAAATTTATAAAAATAATAAAATGAAAATAATAATAATAATAATAAAATAATAATAAAAATAATAAAAAATAAAAATATAAAAATAATAATAATAATAATAATAATAATATTAAAATGTTACAAAATTCCTTATTCTCATTTTTATCATCTTTATTTTTTATGATTAAACAATTCGGGGAAATTTATTATATTTTTACCTAATAATTGCCGAAATCCCCAAAAGAAATCAAAAAAAACTCATATTGGAGTATACTCCAAAAGGCTATATTTCGCTAGATTTTTCCCGTTTTTTCGACTTTTGGGGATTTTTTTTTCTTTTATTTTTTTTATATTATTTTATGGAGAAATTCCTTTTTATTACATCATCTTATCATGTTTATCATATATACGTTATATCATCTTTCATCATTATCTATTATCATCTTTCATTTTATTGCAACATTATCATCATTATTGCAATTGTTATATTTTAGCAATCTTTGGGAGTTATAGTATATTTTTTTGCAATAATACTAATAACCAAAACAATAAAAATATTAATAACAATAATAAAAACAATAATAACGATTTTATAATAATTATTTATATCATTATCTTAAATTCTTTATTATGAAATTTTTATGTTATAAAAATTATTTTGAAATTATCCCCAGTACAAAAAATAATATGTAAAAAAAAATAACTACAATAAAAATATTATAACAACTAGCATTTTTTTATTATTATTATACTTTTTATTTTGTTATTATTACAGTTAAAAAAATTATTTTTTATAAAAATTACTATAATTGAATAAAGTAATAAAAAGTAAAGAAATAAAAATAATAATAATATAAAATAATAATAATAAATAAAATAATAATAATAATTTTAAAATGATATAAAAAATTCTTTTATTTCACTTTTTCTCATTTTGTTATGATAATAAAATTTTGGAAATATTATCATTTTACCAAAAATTTCCCGAAATCCCAAAGAAATCAAAAAAAAAGTATTTTGGAGTAACTCTCAAAAGGGCTATTTTTCGCTAGATTTTGCCGTTTTTTTCGATTTTTTGGGAAATTTTTTCTTTCCCTTTTTTTATATTAATAGGGAGACAACCTGTTATTATCATCCATTATCTGATTATCATCATTTTTATCGTTATCATAAATCATTTCTCATTACATCATTATCATCATCATTTCATCTTTATTGCAATTATTATATTTTATTCCAATTGTTTCTTTATTATTGCAATCATTGGATTTATATTTAAAATTTTTTTTGCATAAATAATAACCAAAACAAAATAATAGTAAAAAACAATAAAAATAAAAAAATAACGATTTTTAGTCATTTTTTATATATTATTTAAATTTTTGTACGTTATTACTATAATTAACGTTATAATAATTTTTTTGCAATTATACTCCATACAAAAATAATAATGAAAAATAATAAAAAATAATATATAATAACAAATTAAAACCATAGCATTATTATTATTTTATTAACTTATTATTATTATTGTTATTATTACGTATAATTTTTTTTGGCAATAATACTGTAATTAAGAAATAGTAATAAAAAATAATAATAATAATAATAATAATAAAAATTTAAAATAAAATAATAATAATAATAATAATAATAATAATAATAATAATAATAATAATAATAATAATAATAATAATAATATTCAAATGTTATCAAAATTCTCTTTATTCTCACTTTTATCATCATTATTGTTATGATTAATACAATTCTGGTAATTATTTTCATTATTACCCCAATCATTGCCGAAATCACCAAAGAAATCGAAAAAACGTCATTTCGAAGTACAGTCTCAAAAGGCTATATTTTGTTAGATTTTGCCGCCTTTTCGACTTTTGGGAATGTTTTTCTTTTACCTTTTTTATATTATATATGGAGACAGTTCCTGTTATTATCATCATCATTATCATGATTATCATCATTATTATCGTTATCATCATCATTATCATCATTATCATCATTATCATCATCATTATCATCATTATTGCAATTATTATAATCATTATTTATATCATTATCTTAATTAGTATCGTTATTACTGTAATTATTACTGTTATAATAATTATTTTTGCAATTATACTACCAGTACAAATAATAATAATGATAATAATAACAATAATAATACTAATAACAATATTATAACCACTAGCATTATTATTATTATTATTATTATTATTATTATTATTATTATTATTATTATTGTTATTATTACAGTTATAATATATTTTTTGGCAATAATACTAATAATTAAGATAATAGTAATAATAATAATAATAATAATAATAATAATAATAATAATAATAATAATAATAATAATAATAATAATATTCAAATGTTATCAAAATTCTCTTTATTCTCACTTTTATCATCATTAATGTTATGATTAATACAATTCTGGTAATTATTATCTTTTTGGAGTATACTCTCAAAAGGCTATATTTCGCTAGATTTTGCCGCTTTTTCGACTTTTGGGAATGTTTTTCTTTTACCTTTTTTATATTTTATATGGAGACAATTCCTGTTATTATCATCATCATTATCATGATTATCATCATTATTATCGTTATCATCATCATTATCATCATTATCATCATCATTATCATCATTATTGCAATTATTATCATCATTATTGCAATTGTTATCATTATTATTGCAATCATTGGAGTTATAGTATATATTTTTGCAATAATACTAATAACCACAACAATAATAATAGTAATAACAATAATAATAACAATAATAACGATTTTATAATAATTATTTTATTCATATTTAATTAGTATCGTTATTACTGTAATTATTACTGTTATAATAATTATTTTTGCATTTATACTACCAGTACAAATAATAATAATGATAATAATGACAATGATAATACTAATAACAATATTATAACCACTAGCATTATTATTATTATTATTATACCTATTATTATTGTTATTATTACAGTTATAATAATTTTTTGGAATAATAATAATAATAATAATAATAATAATAATGTAATAATAACAATAATAATAATGTAATATTCAAATGTTATCAAATTCGTTTTATTCTCACTTTTATCATCATTATTGTTATGATTAATACAATTCTGGTAATTATTATCATTATTACTCTAATAATTGCCGAAATCACCAAAGAAATCGAAAAAACGTCATTTTGGAGTATACTCTCAAAAGGCTATATTTCGCTAGATTTTGCCGCTTTTTCGATTTTTGGGGAATGTTTTTCTTTAAACCTTGTTTATAGAATATATGGAGACAATTCCTGTTATTTCTCATCATTATCATGATTTCTATTATTATCGTTATTCATAATTTCATCATATACCATTACATCATCATTATCATCATTATTGCAATATTATCGTCATTATTGCAATTGTTATCATTATTTTGCAATCATTGGTATATAGTATATATTTTTGCAATAATACTATTAACCACAACAATTAATAAAGTAATAACAATATAATAACAATAATAACGTTTATTAATATTATTTATACATTATCTTAATTATATCGTTATGACTGTAATTATTACTTTATAATAATTATTTTTGCAATTATTACTACCAGTACAAATAATAATATGTATAATAAAATAATATATAATAATATTATAACCACTAGCTTTAAATTATTATTATTATTGTTATTATACAGTTATAAATATTTTTGCAATAATACTAATAATTAGATAATTAATAATAATAATAATAATAATAATAAAAATAATAATAATAATAATAATAATAAATAATAATATTCAAATTACAAAATTCTCTTATTCTCACTTTTATCATCATTATTGTTATGATTAATACATTCTGGTAATTATTACATTATTACCTTAATAATTGCGGGAAATCACCAAAGAAATCGAAAAAAAGTCATTTTGGAGTTTGCTCTCAAAATGCTATATTTCGCTAGATTTTGCCGCTTTTTCGACTTTGGGAATGTTTTTCTTTTACCTTTTTTATATTATATATGAGACATTCCTGTTATTATTATAACCATTATCCGATTATACATCATATTATCGTTATCATCATCATTATCATCATTACATCATCATTATCATCATTATTGCAATTATATCATCATTATTGCAATTGTTATCATTATTATTGCAACTCATTTGGAGTTATTTTACTATTTTGCAATACTACTAATAACCACAACATAATTATAGTAATAACATATATAACAATAAAAACGATTTTATATAATTATTTATATCATTATCGTAATTAGTATCGTTATTACTGTAATTATTACTGTTATAATAATTTATTTTGCAATTATACACCAGTACAAATTATAATAATGATAATAATAACAATAATAATACTAATACATATTAATAACACTAAAGCATTAATTATATATATTATTAACTTATTATTTTTATGTTATTATTACAGTTTATAAATATTTTTTGCAATAATTACTAATAATCAATGATTAATATATATAATAATAATAATATAATAATAATAATAACAATAATAATAATAATAATATAAAAATTCAAATGTTATCAAAATCTCTTTATTCTCACTTTATCATCATTATTGTTATGATTAATACAATTCTGGTAATTATTATCATTATTACCCTAATATTGCCGAAATCAGCAAAGAAATCGAAAAAACGTCATTTGGAGTATACTCGCTAGATTTTGCCGCTTTTTCGACTTATGTGAATGTTTTTCTTTTTACCATTTTTTATATTATAATGGAGACAATCCTGTTATTATCATCATTATCAATGATTATCATCATTATATCGTTATCATTACATTATCATCATATCAGCATATCATCATCATATCATCATTATTGCAATTATTATCTCATTATTGCATTGTTATCATTATTTTGTAATCTTGGAGTTATAGTAATTATTTTCAATATACTAATAACCACAACACCTAATAATAGTAATAACATAATAATAACAATAATAACGATTTATAATCATTATTTCATATCATTATCATATTAGTATCTATTACATGATTATTATTTATAATATTATTGCAATTGTTACATTAATTTTAATAGGGGTTATATAATATTTTTAAAAAAATTTAAAA
>NW_023641204.1:0-10702 GCF_015228065.2 Penaeus monodon | reverse complement strand
AAATATTAAATTTAAATTTTAATTTTTAAATATATTATATTAAAAAAAATTTTAAGGTTTTTTTTTAATTTTAAAAAATTTTTTTAAAAATTTTATATATATTATAAATTATTAAAATTATAAAAATTTTTTTAAACATTAAGGAATATTTTTTAATTTGGGATAATAATATTTTTGATAATATTTATAAAAATATATTGTATAATTAATTTTATAAATTATTAAATATTTTAGAATTTAAATATTTATTAAATAATTAAAAATAATTTATTTTTAAAAAATATATAATTTATATAATTAAATATATATAATATAATTATATAATTTTTAATTTTAAAAAATTTAAAAATTTTATATTTTATATTTATTAATTAAAAATTAAAAAATTTTTTTAAATAAAATTTTTAATTATAGAATATATTTTTTATAAATTAAAATAAAAATATATAATATATTAATTAATTAAAATAAATTTTTATAATTTTTTTTCATTATATATATTATATAAATATATTATTAATTAAAATTATTTTTAATTATAAAATTTTAAAAAAATTTTTATAAAAATAATTTTAATTAAAATTTAAAAAAATTTTTTATAATATTTTTAAAAATTTTTTAAAATTTTTAATTATTTTTATTTTTAATTTTATTAATATATAAAATATAAATTTTTAAAAATTAATAATATTATTATATTATATATTAAATTTATTAATATATTAAAATTAATTTTATATAAAAATTAATTTATAAAATATTTATAAATTTTTTTAAAATTTTTTTATATTAAATTTTTTAAAAAATTATAATATTTTTATATAAATTAATATATATATTATTATATAATTTAAATTATTAAAATATTAAATTAAAAATAAAAATATAATTATTAAATAAAAAATTTAAATATAAAAATTTAAAATATTTTTAAAAATTAAATTTTATTTTAATATATATTTTAAAATAATATAAAAATAAATATTTAAAAATATATTAAATTTTTTTTAAATTTTAATTTTTTAAAATTTTTAAAAAAAAAAAAATATTTTAATATATATTTAATTTAATTTTATTTATAAATAAAATTTTTTATATATTTATTATTATTATTTTTAATTATATATTTGTTTAAGAAATTATAAATTAAATTTTTTTTATTAAATTTTATAATATTAATATTTAATAATTATAATATAAATATTATTTATATATATTTAAATTTTTTAACAATATAATTTTTTAATTTTTAAAAATAATTAATTTTAAAAAAATTAAATATTTATATAATTTAATATAAATATAATATTAATAATAATAGTATTATTTTAAAAATAAAAAAAAGTTATTTTTTTTTTAAAAAAAAAATTTTTAAAATTTATAAAAATAAAAAATAAATTTAAATATTTAATATAACATTTAAAAAATATATAAATAAAATATAAAAATTTACTTTTATAAAAATTTTAAAAATTAAAATTATTAAAATATATATATAATTATAAAATTTATTATATTAAAAATTAATAATAATAAAAAATTTAAATTAAAAAACCCAAATAATTTTTAAATATTAAAATTTAATATATTTAAAATTTTATTTTTTTTTAAATTGTAATATATGTATTATATGTATAATATGTAAAAAATTATGTTAATATTTTTTATTAATTTAATATTTTTAAAAATTTTTAATTATATTTTTTAAAATTATATTTAGTTTTAAATTTGTAATATATTATTTAAATTTTAATTTAATTATTATATTTATAATATTGTATATATATATGTTTATTAATTGTTATATATTATTTTATATTTATATATGAAAATTTAAATATTGTTATAAAATGTTAAATTATTATTATTTTATAATATTTTTTAATATTTAATAAATTATATATATATAAAATTATAAAAAATATTATTATAAATTTAATTTTAAATATTATTATAAAAACAAAACTAAAACTTTTTTATTTCCCCTCCGGGGCCCCGGGGCCCCCCACAAAAAATAAATTTGGTAAGGCCACCTGAGCAACAAAAAAAAAAGCCTTTTTTTGACTCCAAATAAAAAGTAATTTCAAAAAATTTTTTTTAAAAACCCGGAAAAATTTCAAAGCAGGGGGGACGGTTTTTTTTTTTTGGGGGAAAATTTTTTTCCTTAGGAAGGGTTTTTTTCGTCTTTTTTGGGGGGATTTTTTTTTTTTGGGCCCCCCTGGTTTGGGTCCCAAAAAAAAAACCCCTTTTTTTTGGGGGCCATTTTTCGACGCTCCGGGGGTTTTTTCCCTTTCCCCCCACCTTCCCACATTTTTTCAAAGGAATCCCCAACAACCTGTTTCGGGGGGGGGGCATTTCTGGAATTATTGTAGATCGTTTTCACATGTGTGGGGGCGCTTTTTTTTTTTTTTTTTTTTTTAAAAGGGGGGCCCCTAATTTTTTTTAGACTGGGGGAAAATTTTGGGCAAAATGTGGAAAAAAAAAAACAGAAAAGGGAAAGGAGGGGGGGGGGAAGGGGGGAAGGGGGGAAGGGGGGGGGGGGAAGGGGGAAAAAGGGGGGGGAAAAAAGGGGAGGGGGAAAAAAAGGGAAAAGGGGGGAAGAGGGGGGAAAAAAAAAAACAAAAAAAAAAAAAAAAAAATTTAAAAAAACCCCCTTAAAAAAAAAATTTTTTTCCCCCCCCCTAAAAAAAAGTTTTTTGGCGGGGGGGAAAAAAAAGGGGGTTTTTGAATTTAAAGGGGGGGCAGGGGGGGGACCTTAAAGGGGGGGACATGATTGAAAAAAAAAAATCATAAAAGGGGGCCACCACCTGAAGTTGGGAAAAAAATCCCGGAATTGGCTTCCACTGTGATGTGGGGGGATTTGGGAAAAGGGGGGGGGGAGTAGGGGGGGTTTTTCAAATTTTTTTTGGGAGGGGGCCCTAGGGGGGAAAAAAAAAACCCCGAAAAAAAAAAAAGGTTTTTTTTCCCTTTTTAAAAAAAATTTTTTTTACCAGAATATTATTCCCAACATTACTGAAAAAAAAAATGTGAACCGATTCAAGTCACCATTTTTTTCCCCCAACATTGGGGGAAAAAAAAAACAAAAAAACTTAAAAAAAAAAAAATTTAACATATTATACCCAAAACAAAAAAAAAAAAGGGGAAAAAAAAAAAAAGCCTACCATTTGTAAAAAAAAAAAAAGAAAAAAAAAGAAAAAAAAAAAAAAAAAAAAGGGGGAAAAAATTTCCACCATGCCCCCAAAAATGGGGGGAAAAAATTTTGGTAAAGTCAAAAACCCCCCAAAAAAAAAACCCAAAAAGGCGGGGGGGGGATAGGGGGCAAAAAGGGGGGGGGGCCCGGCGGGTGGGGTTTGGGGGGTTTGAGGAGGGAACGGGGGGGAAAAATTCCCTCTCTTTTGAGGGGGGGCGTCACGGGGAAAAGGGGGCCATTTTGTTTTGATCCCCCCCCGGGGGGGACTAAAAAAAAACTCTGGGGGGCAACAAAATTTTTTGGGGGAAAAAAAAAAAACATTACAAAAGGGGGTTTAAAAAATTTTAACTTAAGAAGAATTTTTAAACTTTTTTCCCTTTTTTTTCGAAGGGTCTGGGGGAAAAAAAAAGGGGGCCAAAATATTTGAAAATAAATGGAAAAATTTTTTTTTTTTTATTTACGACCAAAAAGGGGGGGGGGGGAACTTCCCAATGTTACGTTTCGACATTACCCCCAAAAAAAAAAAAAAAAAAAAACCCCTCCACCCCTTCCCCAAAAGCAAAAACAATATTTAAAAAAAAGGGGGAATTAAAAAAAGGGAAAAAAACATCAAGGTTTAATCCCCAGGAGGAACCCCACTCTTGGGATGAGGGGGCCTTGGAATAGGGTTTGAAGGGGGGTGGGAAGGGGGAATTGGGGGGGGGCCCCCTTGGCAGGGGCCCAGTCCTTCGGGGATTGTCCGGGGGGTTTTCCCCATGGGGGGGGGGGGGAAGGGCTCCAGGGGGAAAAAGCCCCTCCCCCCCCAAATGCGGGGGGAAAAAACAAAAAAAAAAAAAAAACTGTTTTTTTTTTACCTGCTTTTTTTAATTTTTAAATTTTTTTATTTTTTTTGGTTTTCATTGAAAATTCCAAATTTTTTAAGTTCCCCAATTTTTTTTTTTTAAGGGAGTTTTTTCCATTTTTATTTTTGGGAAACTTTTTTAAAAAAAAAAAAGGGGAAAAAAAAAAAAAAAAAAAGAGAAGAAAAAATAAAAAAGGGGAAAAAAAGAAAAAAAAAAAAAAAAAGGGGAAAAAACAAAAAAAAAAACCCCCAAAAACCCCCAAAAAAAAAAAAATTAAACGTTTTTTTACCTAAACCCCCTTCCTTCCCCAGTATGGGGGGGGGGGCGGGGGGGGAGGGGGAAATCGCGACGTGGGGAGTGAACCTCCGGGTTCTCCTCTTGGACTTTTTGGGGCGGGGGGACGTCCCCCCCCCCCTCTTTTTTGGGGAAGGGGGGGGAAAATCGGGGTTTTGTTTTCTGGCCCAAAAAAAACGGGAAAACCCCCCCCCCCCTTTTGGTCTTGATCCCCTTTCGGGTTTTTTAAAAAAAAAAAATAAAATTTCCCAATTAGTTTCAAAATGCGGGTTTGAGGTTTTTTTTAAAAAAAAAAAAAATTGAAATAAATTTAAAAACAAAAAAAAATTCATTCTTTAAAAATCAAAAAAAATAAAAAAAATTTTTTTTTTTTAAAAAGGTTGGGGGGGAAAAAAGATTTTCTTTCCTTAAAAAAGGTTAAAGGGGGGTAAAGTGTAATAAAATTTCATTTTTTGAATTTTATGAGAAGAAAAATTTAAAAAAAAAAGGTTTAAATCTTTTCTTTTTAAAAAGGGGGGGGTTTTTTTTTAAAAAAAAAAGGTAATCAAAAAAAATCTTTTCTTTTTAAAATTTTTTTTAAAAAAAAAACTAAAACTTTTTTAAAAAAGTAACTTTTCTTTTTAAAAATTTAGCTTTTTAAAAAACATTTAATTTTAAAAATATATGTAAAAAAAATTTAAAAAAAAAATATAGTAATTAAAAAAATTTTCTTTAAAAAAACCCAAGTTTAAGGGGGTTTTAGTTTTTCCCGAAAAAAAAAAAAAAAAAAAAGCCCTCCCTCCCAGGTTTTTTTTAATCTTTGGGGGGGGGGCCCCAACCCCCCCGTTTTTGGGCCCAAGGGGGGGGGGGGGGGGGGTTTGCCACCATTTACCCCTTTCCCGGGGACAGAAAAAGGGGGGGGGGGACGGGGTTTGGCACCAAAATGTTTAAAATTTTATGCCAAGGGGGCCAACCCGGAAAAAAAATCCAGGTTTTGTTACAAAAAAAACAAAACAAGTTTTTTAAAAAATGGCAAAAAATGGGGCCAAGCCCCAAAAAAAAAACCCAAAAAAATCCCCAAACACAGGGGGGAAAGCGGGGGCCGGGCCCCATGATTTTTTTCTGGGTCAGGAAGTTTTTGGTTGGGGGACCCAAACTTTTGGGAGCGGGGATTTAATTTTTGGAATTCGTGTGGCCCAAAATCTCCTGGGGGGAAAAAAAACCCCTTTTGCTCTGTCTTTTTCACCCCCTGGGGCCCCCCCCTTTAAAAACCCGAGGTCCCCCCCCCCCCCCCCCCCGGGGAAAAATTTTAAATAAGGGAAAAGTTTTTTTGGAGTTTTAAAAAAAACTACCAAAAAGCTATTTCCTTTTTTTAAAAATTTTTTTAGGGGGTAGTTTTAAACAAAAAATTTTAAAATTTTAATTTTCTTTCCTGAACTTTTTGTTTTTTAAACTCCCCATCAAATTGAAAAAGGGGATCCCCCAAAAATTACCCAATTCTTCACCCAGTGGGGGCTACTGTAATTTGGTTTTTTACACCCCCATTTCCCAAAAAAGATTTTTTTTTTTTTTAAAATTCTTTTTTTTCAAAAAAAGAATGAAAAAAAAATTTTTTTATGTCCCTAAAAAAAAAAAAGAAATTCCAGCTGCCCAGTTTTCTGTTGGGGTTTTGAGGGAAATTTAATTTTTTTTTTGGTTCCGGGGTGAGTAAGGGGGGGAAAAGGGGAAGGGGGAAAAAGTTTTCCCCCCCCCCGGTTTCCCCCCTTCCCTTCACTGTCTTCTTCCAGTTCGGGGTTTTTAAACCGGGGCCCCAAGTGGGGCGGGAGAGAGGGATGAATGAAAAAAATTTTGGGGGACCCTTAAAATTCTTCTGCAAATACTTTTTTTTTTTTTTTAAATATTAAAAAAGGTCATACCCCAAAATTTTTCCCCCCAAAAAAACCCCTTTCCAAAAAAAAACATCAAAAATTCTGTCAAAAAAAAGCTAGTTTTTTTTTTCCATGGTCAAGGCTAAAGGTTTTTAAAAAAAAAAACCCCCAGCCTTCTTTTCCCAAAAAGAGGTTTTTCCCAGTCAATTTGTATTGAAAAAAAAAGGGGATGTTTCCTTGGATTTTTCCCCCGGGCACCCGCCCCCACTTTTTCCCTAGCCGTTTTCCTTTGGGGAATGGGGAAGAAAGGCTGTGTTTTTAAAAGATTTTTTAAAGCTTTCCCTGCCACGGGGGGCCCCATTTCCCCCTCCCCTCCGGCCATTCTATTTTTTCCTGGGGGACTTTTTGGAGCAAAGGGGCTCCTTGGGGTTTTTTTTCACCAAAGGGGAAAAGGGTAGCCCCCCCAAATTTTGAGGAAAAAAACAGAAATCACTTCCCAGGCCCCCAATTAAAAACGGGGTTTTTGCCAATCCTTTTTTCTTAAAAAAAAAATTTAAGAGGGGGTTTTTTTAAGGCACCCCCGGAAAAAAAAAAAAAAAGGGGGGGAAAAAAAAAATGAAAAAAAAAAAAAATTTTTCTCAAAACCCAAAAAGATTTTTTTTGATAAAAAAATCTATTGGATAAAAAATTTAAAAAAACCTGGGGCTTTTTTTAAAAATAAGCAAAGATTTAAAAAAACCCAAAAAAAATTAAAAATTTTTTTCCTTTTTAAAAAAACCCTCCCAAAAAAAATTCTTTTGGTGAAAAATTTAATTTCAGGGGTGTTCCAAAAAACACCTGCTTTATCAAGGGAAAACCGAGGGGGTCTCCTTTGGAAAAAGTATCCTTTTCCAAAAAAATTGGGGGGGGCCAGGACATCAATTTTCCCAAATCTTATTTTAAAAAGCATTTTTCACTTGATTTTTTTCCCCCCAAAGGCAAAGGATAAAAACCCGGTTTTTTTCGGGTTTTTTAAGACCCCTATGTTTTACAATTTTTTGCGAAAAGGGCGGGGGAAGCGGGGGAAAAAAAAATATTTTATTTCCCTTTTTTTTTTTTTAAAAAGGGGGGGGGGGAAAAAAAAAGGGGGTTTCTTTTTCTTTCCCTTTTTTTTATTTTTACACATGCAAAGGGACAACCCCAAAAAAACAAAAACCTATGCAAAAAAACCCAAAAACCGGGGGAAAAAAAAAAAAAAAAAAAAAACCCCCCCAGGGAAAAGAAAAAAGCGTGCCCAAGTTCTGGGGGGGGAAGGGCCCCATAGCCTTCACAGAGGGGGGCCCCACCCCCCCCCAAACCTTGGGGGCCCCATACTCATAAAAAAAAAGACAAAAAAAGGGTTTTGCCCTTTTTTTTTTAAAAAAAAACTAAAAGATCATGGGGACACCCCCCCCAAAGGGGGGTTTTTTCAGTGAACCCTAAAAAAAAACCCCACTTTTTCTTTTAAAAATACCTTTTTTCCATTGAAAAAAAAAAAAAAACCCGTTTTAAAAAAAAAAAACGCATTTACAAATTTCATGTCAAAAACGTTTTAGGAAAAAAAAAAAAACCCAAAAAGAATTTTTTCAAAAAAAAAAAAATGGCAGGGGGGCAAATTTAAATTTTTTTTTAAAAAAAAAAAAAAAAACTAAAATCATTGCCTTTAAAAAAGAAAAGTCTTAAAAATTTAAATAAAATTTTATTTAACCATTATTTTTGAAAAAAAAAAATAAATAAAAAAAATAAAAAAAAAAATTTTAAAAGGGGAAAATTTTAAAAAACAACTGAATATCTGGTTTTTAAAAAAAAAATTTTTTCTAATAAGAAAAAAAAAAAAATTAGGGGGGGACAAAAAAAAAAAAAAAAAAGTAGTCCAAAAAAGTTAAAAAAAAGGGGGGAAAAAGTGAAGGAAAAAAAAGTGAAAAAACAAAAAAAAAAAAGAAAACATTATAAACCTTTTTTTTTCCTTTTGTTTTTCCTCAGCAGGGGGGAAAATTGTGTGCTGATTTTTCTTATTGGGAAAAAAAAAACCCGCTCTTTGTTAAAAAAATTTTTGGGGGCCCCCCCAAAACAAAAATTTTGCCCAAACGCCCCCCTTCGGGTTTTAAAGGTTTTTACATTTTCCCCTTTTATTCCTCTTTTTTTGGGGGTTTTGCTTTTTTGGGGGGGGGGGGAAGCCCCCGGAGGGCGGTGGGGGGGGACTTTTTTCAGGGGGATTTTTAATTTTCCAGCTGGGGATTTTAGGTTTTGGGTTTTCCCCCCCCCCTTTTCCTGGGGGTGTTTTGCCATTTACCAGCCCACTTTCCTGGGGAAAATCTCCCCCCAGCTAAAAATATCGTGGATTTCTGGGGGAGGGGGTCAAAAATATTTGAAATCTTAAAAAAAAATAGGCAATAAATTTTTTGGGGGCAATTTTTAAAAAAATTAATAAAAAAAAACACTTTTTACAACCCTTTGGATTTTTCAAACTTTTTTTTCTTTATTTTTCTTATGCAACCCAAAAAAAAAAAAACTGTATAAAAAAAAGGGGGGGGGGTAAAATTTAAAAAAAGGGGGGGATTTTTTAAAAAAAAAAATTTTGCATTTCGGGGGGCCCTTTTAAAAATTTCCCTAAAATTAAAAAAAATTTCCCCACTAAAAAAAAACTGTGAGAAAAGTGCAAAGGGGCCAAAAAAACCCAAAAAAACTTACCAGCTAAGGGGTCCGGTTAAAGGGGCCAAGTTTTTGTGATTTTTTTTTAAAAGGGGGGAAAATGGTCTGTCTTGATCCCCGGGGGTGGTTTTCCGGGGGCTTTGGAAACCCCAGCGGGGTTCAAGCCCAAAAGGGTGGAAAAAAAAAACTCTTGGGGGGAAAAAAAAACGGGGAAATTTTTTCCAAAAAGGGGGGGCGGGGCCTTGGGGGGACCAGGGGAAGGGAGGAAAAGGCTTCCTGGAAGGGAGGTAAGGTTTTTTTGGCCCCCCCAAGCTTTTCTGGGGGTTTGTTTTTGGGTCTGTTGAAGGGAGGAAAAGGGGAGAAAAATTCCAGGTCGGGGAAAAAATTTAAAAATTTAAAAATTTTAGTGTTGGGGACAGGGGGGGGACTCGATTTAGAAAAAAACTTCGGGGAAGGGGGGAAAACCACTTTTTAAAAAATTAAACTTTTACTTAAAAATTTTTTGGCCCTTTTTTTTCTTTCATAAAAATTTTTTCTTTTTAATATTATAGATATTTTGGGCATTTTTTAAAGCCCGGGGCCTAAAAAAACTAGGTTAAATTCATGGTTTAGGGGTTTAAAAAGCCAGGTAGAAAAAATTCCCCCCACGATTTTTTCAAAAAAAAACTTTAAAAAAAAAGGCAGGGGTAAAAAAGGGGGCTTATGAAAAAATTTTTACTTTTGCAGGATTAAAAAAAAAAATATTTCATGTAGATTTTGTTCCAAATTCGCTAAAAAAAAAAACCTTTCAAATTTAATATAGTATCCCATAATTAAATCCCCCAATTGTGTTACTTTTTTCTGATCTTTTAGTCCCCCCCCAACCCCGGGGATAAAAAAAAGGGGGGAGGGAAAAAAAAAATTTCATAAAGCCCAAAAAAAACCCCCAATTTTCCCCAAAACCTCCCCACAAGGGGGGCTTCTCTAGGTTTCTCGGGAAAGCCTCAAAAAAAAAAAATTTTTCGGCTTGTGATAAAAGTTTTTGGGCGGGCAAAACTTTCCCCCCCGGGGGGGACATCCTTTTTGGCCATTTTCCAGGACCTGGTGGTGGGGGACGAAAGCGGGGGAAAAAACGCAAAAAACAGCATTTTGGGGGGCAAGGGGTTCTGAGCTTCCCTTGTTTCCTCCAGGTTCCTTGTTTTTTCCTCGATGAAGGTTTTTTCAGGTTTTTCCCCATTTTTTTGGCGGGGGGCCTGAAAGGGAAAAAACCGGGGGGGGTTTGAAAATTTTTTTCGCTTTTTAAGAAAAAAAAAAATTCCAAAAGCTAAACCCCCCAATAAAAAAAAAAAAATTTTCCGGGGGAAAAAAAAACCCTGGAAAAAGAAAAAAAAAAATTTTCATAAAAAATAAAAAACTCCAAATTTGGGGAAAAAAATATGTAAAAAAAACATTGCAAAAAAAAAAAAAAAAAAAAAGGGGAAAAAAAAAAAAAAAAAATTACTAGTAAAAAAAAAAAAGCAAAAAAAAAAAAATTAAAGAAAAAAAAAAAGGAAAAAAGAAAAAAAAAAAACCCTTAACCTTAGGGAAAAAGCGTTTTTTTTGTACGGGGAAGTTTTTCATCATTTAATTCCTTTTGTAAAAACCCCACGGGGATCGAATGGGGGGGGGGACTACTGCAAAAGGGAGAAAAAATGAGGTTTTTTAGTAATAAGGGGAAAAATAGGAGTAAAAAAAATAAATGCAAAAAAAATAAAAAAAACGTACTTTAAAAAAAAAAAACTTTTTTTTTGGGTTTTTATAAAAGCAACCCACGGGGGATTTTTTCCCTTTTTTTTCCCAACCAAAAAATAAATTTTTTTTTTCCCCCCCAAAAAAATGGG
>NW_023641203.1:0-10703 GCF_015228065.2 Penaeus monodon | reverse complement strand
ATTTTATAAAATATTTATATATAATAATTTTTAGATATATTATTTTTAAATAATTAAATATATATATATTTAATATAAAATTTATATTTTAATATATTTTTATATTTAAAAATATATTAATATATAAATTTTATTTTTTATTTTAAATAAAATTTTTTTATTTATATAATTTTTTAAAAAATTTCTTTTTTTTTTTTTTTTTTTATTTTCTTTTAATATATTTTATTTATTTATATTTTTTTATTATATATTTTTCTATAATTTTTAAAATTATAATATATTTAAATAATTTTTTTTTAAAATTTTATATGATTTATAAATACTATATTTAATATTTAATATATATTCTATATATATATATAATATTTTTTCTTTAAAAATTTTTTAAAATTTTTTTTTCTAAAAATATATTATTCTATATATTTATATATAATATATATATTATATAAAATAAAAAAATTTTCATATAATATATGATAAATTTAAAATTAAAATTATATAAATAAACTTAAAAATTATTTTATTTAATGATTAAAAATTATTTTTTATATTATTTTAAATATATATTTATATTTTTATATATATTATATTATTTATAAAATATAAAAAATATATATTATATAATATTTATATAATATATATATATATTTATAAATATTTAATAATTATATATATATTATATATATAATTTTATCTATACTATATTATTTATATTATATATATATATTATTAAAATATATATATAAATTTTTCCCATATATATATTATAAATCCCCTATTATATATTTTGTTATATTTTATATTATTTTTTTCATTATATATTTAAATGAATTATATTATGTTTTTTTATATAAAAAATATATTTTTATTTATATTTATATATAAAAATCCTATATATATTTATTTAAATATTTTATAATATATATTAAAAATTAAAAATTACACCAAAAATTGTAAAATATATCTATAATATTTTATATATATAATATATTTTATATAATATATTTGTTGTGTGTGGTGTGTGTTTATTTTATATATTATTAAATATATTATATTATATATTTTTATTATTATGTTTGTAAAATTATGTTTTATTTTTTGTAAGTTGAAATTCGTTTTTATTATATATTATTAGTGTGTGTATTTTATTATATTATATTTTAATTATATTTATTATATTATTTTGTTTGTTGTGTGTGTGTGGTGGGGTTTTTTTTTTTTTTTATTTTTTTTATATTTATTTATAATTTTTTTATATTCTTAGTATTATACTTCTTACATGCATGTGAAAGATCTCCTATCGGGCTCTCTATTTTCTTATTAATGCCCTTTTTTCCTTTTTCTTTTAGTTATCTATATTCTATGAAAAAAAAAACCAAAACTAAAAAAACAAAAAAAAAAAAAAAACAAACAAAACAAAAAAAAACATTAAACCATAAAATAAAAATTTAAAAACAAGAAATAACACAGAAAAATTAAAAATTAAAGACACGAATCCGAAGAATCCTCACAAATCCTGAGTAATCCCGCGAATCCGGCTTACAAGAACAAAAAAAAACGTCAACAAATGGAAAAAAACAAAATAAAACAAAAACAAAAACTTTTTTACCATAAAAAACATTTAAAAAAGAAAAATAACAAAAAAAATTAAATAAAATATCAAGACCCGAATCCCCAAATCCTCACGAAACCCCACGAATCCGCGTAAATCGGCTTAAAGAACGAAACAAAAAACGCAAAAAAGGGGGGAAAACAAAAAAAAAAACAAAGAAGAAAAATTTTTCTTTCGCTTCCGCTCCCCCTGCATGTAAAAACTAACTCGAAAAAAGGGTTTTTGTACCTTGAAAAAGTAAACTCTGGGTGTTTTTAAAATTTTCTTGAGTGCAGTTACATAATATAAAAATTTAATGGACCTACTAAATCCAGATCCAGGAAAATACCGGCATAGTGATATGAACACGATTCTCAATGAACAGAAGAACGAGAGATACGACAGCGAGGAAGCCCCCACCCCCCAAACCCCCCAAAAAAACGAAACCGGAAAAAACCCCAGGGGACCCCAACCCGACCAAATGTACACACCAATCACGGGAAAGAAAATCAAAATGTACCCTTTTTAATTTAAGTGAAAATCTGAACCTAAAATTTTAACAATCCCAAAAAACTGACAAAGCACAAAAAAATCGATTTCCAAATTATAATTAAAGATTCCCTAAAGGTCTTAGGAAAGGGAAAAGCCATAAGGTTTGAGGACAAATTTTCCCCAAAATTAAAGCCCTTTAAATCAAAAAAAAAAGGGGAGACGGAAAATAAAAATGCAAACACCCGGCATAAAGAAAAAAACCTAGATGCTCATATGGCCAATTTTCCCAGGGGAAATAACCTACCCAGAAGACAAAACGAAAAAATAAAAAAATGGGTGGAAAAACCGAGATAATAGAGTATCAAAAATAAAAAAGAACGAGCAAAAAAATGAAAATAAGTGGATTCCAACTAAGTCCCTAAGATTGATTTTTAAAGGCAAACTACCAAAAAAGGTAAAATAGGCATACTTTACTCACCTCAATACATTTTCCTATCCCAAAAAAAGTTTTCAGGGTCTGATTATGGCATGGGATATGAATGTAAAAAAAAAAGATCATAAAGAGCAATTTAATCAAAATTTTAAAAGACTGCCCTAACAAAGACTACTGTTTTTATTGTCAGGGGGATCACCCCCAATACAAACTATGCGAACATAGAGAGGCCCAAAAAAAACAAAAAAAATAACCCAATGATTAGAAACAAAAAAATTTTAAAGAGTTAAAGCCCCCCAGAAAAAGAAATTTTAAATTTTAGAGCCCTTGCACAAAACTAAAAAACACCAAAAACCAAATCATTTCAAACACCAACAAACAAAAAAATACACAAACTACAACACAAAACACCCAAACCTAAAAACAACGAACACCCAAAACTACAAAACAAAACACCCAAATACAAAAAAACAGAAATGAAAATATAAACAACAAACTCAAAACCAAACCCAATCATATGCCCGCCCTTAAGTCAACCCCGAAAAAACATTGGGGGCAAAGAACCCCAACAAACCCCCAAATAGATAAAATTCCCAAAAAGACCAAAGGGAGGAAAACTACTAAGAAAAATACAGAAAAGAAAAAACATAGAAAAATCAATACAAAAGCCATTAAACCCCAAAAAAAATTTCAAGATTCCCCCAAAAAGTGGCCTTACACACCATGGGATGTAACCCCAACAAGGATCTAAAAAACAAAAAAAGATCCCCATAAATAAGAAAAGACTTTTCGGGATGACAACAAAAAAGAATATAATTAATGTTATCAAATATAATAACACATGAACTCTAAAAAACAATGATAAAATTATAACAAACAAAAAATAAGTAACCCCAATTATCAAAGAAAAATAAAAATTTTTTAAAGAATAAAAAAATTCTCGTATATCAGGTCGTATGAACAAAAACGATTTAGAATACTTGACTTTAAAAAAGGCCCCCCGTTTTAATGGGATTCTGTGAACCGGGTTTAAAAAAAAAAGACATTTTGATTAAATTAGGGAATAATTAGAAAAACAGAAAAGAAAAAATGGAGGGGATTAGCATTTTGTATAAAAAAGGAATTACAATAAAAACCAAAAATCTAAGAACCGTTTCAAAAAAAAAAATGATACTGGAAAAAAAAATTAATTACAGAAAAAAAATGGCAAATAACTTTCTTTTTAAAACCCTTATAATAAAAGTAGAAAAACTAAATCTATATAGACCAAATAGATAAACCAAAAATTAATAATGGGAGATTTTAAGCACATACGATATTGGAACCAAATTTTTAAATAAAAAGATTCAAATATCACAGGAAAAAACATATTGTTTCATCAGTCAAAAAAACCCTAATAATTAACCCCCATCAAACTACAAAGTGACCCCATAAGGGAAAAGGGAAAGCACTATGCCCTAATCTTACCCTAAAAAAACTTTAAAGCACTTAGGGTAGAGCCAGATACAAGTAGGCATGACCACCTCCCAATTTAAAAAAGAAAACCCTTCCAAAAAAAAAACAATCTAAAAAAAAGAAATGGAAATTTTAAAAAAAGGGTAAAAAAATCCCAAAAGAATAGAAAGAAAAGATTGAAAACAAAACTTTTGAAGAATTTAAACCCAAATTATACTAACATAGGAACAAAAATTTCCCCTTCAAAATGAATTGGAAAACAAACAAATAAAACCTGGGGGAACTCAGTTTGCAAAGATGTAAAAAAAAAAAGAAACAGAGCTAAACAAAAGAGGAAAAAACCATCAAAAAACCCCCTTTTAAATATAAAAACAAATTTGCAAAGCTAGACAAACAATAAATAAAGAAAAAAAAATCCGGGAAATTTTTTTTAACCATAGATTTTAAAAAATCTTCAAAAAAGTTGGAATTTATAAAAAATTTTACTGGGAAAAAATAAAATTGAATATCCAACATCATATGATACCCAATTAAAACAACACAAAATAAACTTATTTTAAAGAAGAATTTTTAAAAAAAATTAAAAAAAAACCCCAAAATTATTAAAAAAAGAAAGAGAGGGGATTACTAAAACCCCCAGTACTCAGACTTAGTAAAAAATAACAATGAAAAGTAAAAAAAAGCCCTAGAAAAGCCAAAAAAAGAAAGCATACGCCCTGATGAAATAAATAAATTTACAAACAGGGTCCATGAAAATTAAACCCCAAAAAATTCAAAAAAATATAATGATACGGTCTAAAGGACAGTACCCCAAAAAACAAAAAAAAAGCCCTTTGTCAATCCAAAACTAAAATTAAAAAAAAACCCAAAGGACACGAATCCTAAGATTTTAAGTGGGACACGCCCAGGAAAAATTTTTGAAAAAATAAAAATAGAAGATTTTTATGGGGCTGAAAAATATAATAAAATTAAAAAAAGATCAAATGGTTTTTAGACCTAAAAAAAACCACAATGACGCTTTAAAGAATAGACCCGCATAAATAAAACCAGAAGAGAAAAAAAAATTTTCTTTTTAAAAGCATGTATTGATTTTTAAAAGCCTTTTATCGGCCAACAGGAAGCAATACTAATCAAAACAGCAAAATGGGAATTTCAGGCTTACCTTTAAGATTCTAAATAATTTTCCCGAAACGGACTTTTCAAATTATAATAAGACAGCAAAAAAAGAAAAAGAAAAAACATAAAGGGGGAAAAACCACAAGGACCCCTTAAGCCCCAAAACTTTTTAATATTCTAATGTCAACAGGGTAACAGAAAACCACAAATAACTATGCTGAGTTTTCCGTTATAAATCAAATAAAAACATTGAAAAAAGCAATAAACAAATTAAAATTTGGGTTAAAAAAGGGTTCCGAAAGGACTGTAAAAGGGACTTAAAAAAAAATTTATCAAAGAGCAAATAAGTGTTTTCAAAAAAAAAAGATCAAAAAATACCTAAAAAGAAATAACAATAGGAAAAAAATTTTTCCACAATAAAAAGTATATAGGCCCGAATTTGATGCTCCAAAAAATCCATGAAAAAAACAAAAGAGAAATTTAAAAGTAAAAATCTTAAAAGAAAAAATATTAGGGAAATGTCACAAAAGTTGGGGTTTTAAAAAGAAAACAATGATAGCTTTCTAAACACTACAAAAACCCAATAGAATATGGATTTAAAAGTTTTGGATAAATAAAAGGGGGACATAAAAAATTGCAAAAATTTCAAAAAGAACAAGCAATTTCTACAGGAGTTTAGAAACACCCCTATCCTATTTGAAGCATTCACAAAAAAGCACAAAAAAAAACAAAAAAAAGAAACAGAATGTATACAACTAAATTAAACCGGAAAAAAACAAAAAGAATGCCAATAAAAAAAATGATAAAAAAGAAATATTAGAAAAACAAATAAATAAGGATAGAAAATCCTTTATCTAAGTACTAAAAAATATGAAAGAACAAGATAAATATTTAAACTTCACCAAATCGTCCATTACCACCTTTGGGATGATAATTTAAAAAACTAGAAACAAATTTTAGGATGGCTTTACAAAAAAAATTTCAATCAAGTAAAACAAAACATTTTCATATATTGAAAAAACCAAATATAAAAAAACAAAAAAAATTTCCCGATGATCTAAAAATTTAATGTCCAAACTGACATCACAGCAGTTTTGTAAAAAACAATCTTACCACAAAAGGACACTTCCCCAGGGCAGAAATTTTAGAAGCTGAAATTTATGCCCAACAAACTTAAAATACATAAACAAAACAAATAAAAAAAACAGTGATTTTTACAATTCAAAATCAGCATACTACTTTTACAGAAAAAAAAACCAAAAACCAAAAACTTTATATGAAATACAACACTAAAAAAAACACAACAAATTTAGAAAACCAAAAAATATTCACGGTCCCCGCACAAAAGCAAAAAATTTAAAAAATTTTCAACTTAGCAGCAAAAAAAAACCACAACGATAATCCCCTAACATACCTCATGACACTGGAAAAAATATAAAAAAAATTAAAAAAAGCATCAAAAAAACTGGGGGAATGACCCAAATAAATTCTACCAAAAAAGCTATTTAATAAAAAAAAACCAACCCCAACCCTGACAAAATCAAAAACGGAAGTTAGTGTATGCCTAACAGAATTTTTAACAAACATACAAGACTAAAACAACACTTACCTAGACTAAAACTTGAAAAAGCCTACATGCGATGGTGCAACAAAAGAAAAACCAGAACATTGATATTCAAAGTCCAAGATTTAATCCTCAGAAAAATATTACTAGTGCCCTAAGGGAAAAAAAAAATCAATAACCCCAATTAAATCTTTAATTTCAGGCTCAATCTACCCAAATAAAAGGGACACTTTTGAGAAAATGAGATATTTTTACAGCGAAAAAGATAAAAGACTACAATTTAAACTACAAAAAAATCAGAAGAAAAGGGGCCCCGGGGATAAGACAATAAAATCTAAAACCCCATAAAAAGAGAAGAAAAAGAAAAATTTCTTTCCCCCAAAATTGAATTTCTCGTATTTCTCGGTCGATTCTCGCCACAAAACCCTTTTTACGAAAAAGGAACGACAAAAAGGTAATAGGAAAAAAAGGAAGGGAAAAAAGGCGAGAAAAGGGGGGAGATTAAGGCAAACATTTTCGTAAGGAAACTACGACGTAGAGAAGGGGAAAGAGAAAAGAGAAAAGGAGAGAGAGAAATGAAGAAGGAGAGACAAGGGGGAAAGAGAATGGGGAGAGAGAAAGAGAAAATGGGAGAGGGAAAAGAAAAAGGAGAGAGAGAGAGAAAGGAAAAATGGAGAGAGAGAAAGAAGAGAGAAGAACAGAGAGGGAAAAAAGAAAAGAATGAAGGAGAGAGAGAAGGAATTTTTTGATAATTATGATTTTGAAACAATAGATTTGCGATGATTATAGGAATAGTCATAGTAATGATGGATTTAAAACGTAGAAAAAGATATTTATAATAAAAAATAATAAAAAAATAATAAAATAAAAGCAATGTATATAAAAACAATAGCAAAAAAAAATATATAATGTGATAGGGAAAAAAATCATAAAACAGTAAAAACATAATGAAAAGGGAAAACAAAAAAATAGAAAATAAAAAGATAAAAGGGAAGATATTTTTATTTTTTTGGCAGAAGATGGGGTCAACTCGGAAACCCGTTTGGGAAAATTTTGACAAAAGCTACTGACTTAAAAGGTAAAGGATTGTTATACTTTTTAGATGTTAAAAATTTTATACATAATACTACATACATCCCAAAGTACACACAACCACATACTCACACACACACACACACACCACCCCACACACACACACAAATATATATAATATAATATTATATAAAGAGAGAGAGAGAGAGAGAGAGAGAGAGGGAGGAGAGAGAGAGAGGAGGGAGATAATGTTTAATATAGAGTAAAATATATATATAAATAATAAATAAAAAAATATATAATAAGTTTAAAATATTAAAATAAAATATTTAAAATTATATTTTGGAATTTTATTTTATTATTTAAAAAAATTTTAAATTAAAAAAAGAGGATTTGAGGTTTTTGGGGTTAAGTTTTTAAATAAATATTTTAAAAAATTATATCATATATATATATATAAAATATATATTTTATATTTTTACTTAAAATTTTTTCAAAAAAACACCCCACACACACCCCAAAAACCACACACACCAACCACACAACACACCCATATAAATTTAATTTTTTTATTATTAAATTTTTTTTTTTTTAAATTTTTTTATTTAATTTTTTTAAAGCGGGCTTTTTGAGCCCCGTGGTCCGTGTCTTTTGTGCTTTTTATATAATATATAATTATATATAAAATAAAATATATAATTTATTTATTTTATTTAAATCTAAAATAAACCCGTGTATAAATTAAAATAATAATATATATATAATTTTTATATTAAAATTTTAAAAATTACTAAATATTATTTATACATATAAATATTTAATATACATTAAATACCCAAAAAAAACACACGATAAAATTATATATATTTAAATAATATAATATATATATATAATATATTATATATATATATAATATTATATATACTATATACGCATAAAAATATATGTAGTATATAGTATATATATATATATATATATATACATATATATACCTACAAAAAAATAATATATATAATATTATATAAAACACACAAACTATATATATATATATATATATATATATATATATATATATATATATATCTATTATCTATATGTGGAACCGACCATAGGCTGCTTGTGGCTACCCTGCGGGTCCACTTCAAAACTCCCCGTCCCTCCAGTGGCCACCCTAAGGTGTTTCACTTGGACAGACTAAGGGAGGAGGAGTGTGCCCGTGGGTTCACCACAGCAGTCTCTAACCGATTCACAGAAACCAGCAACCTGACGGACCCAGTTGCTCTGTGGGAGTCCTTCAAGCGCGTAACACTCGAAGCAGCTCAGGATTCCATTGGCGTACGCCCAAGGACAAGGCAGAATACCATCTCCCTGGAGACATTAGAGGCCACTGAAGCGTGTCGCAAGGCTCGGTTGAATGGGAATCAAGTCTTGCGTTGTTCCATGGTGCGTAGGGCTCGGACACTGCTGAGAAGGGACAAGGAACAGTCCGTCAGGAATCTTGCTGAGGAGGTCGAAGGCCATTTCTTGGTAAATGACCTTCACCCTGCCTACCAAGCCCTGAGAAAACTGAACCCTAAGCCCTCCTCACAGATGACTGCAGTCTGATCAGCGGATGGACAGATCATCTCAGATCATGTTGGGGTTCGTGAACGTTGGGCTGAGTATTTTGAACAGTTGTACCAGGTGGACCCTCCAACAGTTAGCTTGGATGCAAGCGATGTCGCAGTGCCTGTGCCGGACCCACCCATCAGCAAGGAACCTCCTACCCTAACAGAGGTTAGGCTGGCGATTTCCAAGCTGAAGAGTGGGAAAGCTGCAGGCATATGTGATATCCCTGCTGAACTGCTAAAGGCTGGGGGTGAACCTATGGCTCTGGGCCTGCATACAGTCCTGACTGCCATTTGGCAGTCTGGTACCATTCCCCCTGACCTGCTGAGGGGCGTGGTCATCCCTCTCTGGAAGGGGAAAGGGGATCGATGGGACTGCAGCAACTACCGTGGCATTACACTGCTCAGCATACCAGGCAAGGTTCTCGCCCACATTCTTCTGAAACGGATCCGCAACCACCTACTGAGGCACCAGAGACCGGAGCAGTCTGGATTTACTCCTGGCAAGTCCACAATAGACCGTATACTAGCGCTTCAAGTAATTGTGGAACGCCGTCGTGAGTTTGGTTGTGGGTTGCTTGCAACCTACATCGACCTCAAGAAGGCGTTGCATCGGGAATCGCTATGGGAGATCCTGAGGCTCAGGGGAATTACGAGACAGATTATTGGCCTGATAGCAAGCCTCTATACTGGTACTGAAAGTGCTGTAAAGTGTGATGGGGGTATGTCGAACTTCTTCCCTGTTAATTCAGGGGTGAGGCAAGGCTGTGTCCTTGCACCCACACTTTTCAACACTTGTATGGACTGGTTAATGGGCAGAGCTACTAGCCAAAGTCAGTGCGGAGCAACACTAGGCAATATTAAGGTCTCGGACCTTGACTTTGCCGACGATGTTGCCATCCTATCTGAGTCCTTGGATTGGGGTTTAAGGGAACCCTGCTGAGTGCTTCGTGGACCAAGACCAAGATTCAGGACTTTGGGGGCCTGTTAGGGGAACCCGTTCAGTCGATCCATGCTTGCGGCGAGGACGTTGAAGTCACAGAAAGTTTTACATACCTTGGTAGCGTAGTCCATATCTCTGGGTTGTCAGACCAGGAAGTCAGTAGACGGATTGGTCTGGCAACAGGAGCCATGAACTCGATCAACAAGATCGTTTGGAGATGTTGGTACCTATGCAGAAGGACCAAGCTGCGTGTCTTCAAGGCCTTGATACTTCCAGTTTTACTCTATGGAAGCGAAACCTGGATGCTATCCAGTGCCTTGGAATCTCGCCTTGATGCCTTTTGTAACAAGTCCCTTCGCCGGATCATGGGGTACAGTGGCAGGACCACGTGTCCAACCGGCGGTTACACCGTGAGACTGGCATGGAACCTGTTACTTGCATAATCCGGATCGACAATCTTATGGCCTACT
>NW_023641202.1:0-10703 GCF_015228065.2 Penaeus monodon | reverse complement strand
TATTATTATTATTATTATTTATTATTATATTATATTATTATTATTTATTATTATTATTAAATTATTATTTTATATTACATTATCTTAATTATTAGTTTTCATGCCAAAAAATCTATTATATCTGTAATAATAACAATAATAATAATAAGTATATGTATAATAATATATGTAGTGGTTATATATTGTTATTAGTATTATTATTGTTATTACTATTATTATTGTTGTGGTTATTAGTATATTGCAAAAATATATACTATAACTCCAATAATTGCAATAATAATGAAAACAATTGCAATAATGATGATAATAATTGCAATAATGATGATAATGATGATGATAATGATGATAATGATGATGATAACGGTAATAATGATGATAATCATGATAATGATGATGATAATAACAGGACTTTTGTCCATATATAATATAAAAAATGTATAAGAAAAGCATTCCCAAAAGTTGAAAAAGCGGCAAAATCTAGCGAAATATAGCCTTTGAGAGTATACCCAAAATGACTTTTTTTTCTATTTCTTTGGTGATTTCGGATATTATTAGGGTAATAATGATAATAATTTAACCAGAATTGTATTAATCATAACAATAATGATGATAAAAGTGAGAATAAAGAGAATTTTGATAACATTTGAATATTATTAAAATTATTATTATTATTATTATTATTATTATTATTATTTTTATTATTACTATTATCTTAATTATTAGTATCTTTGCCAAAAAATCTATTATATCTGTAATAATAACAATAATAATAATAATTTATAAGTATAATAATAATAATGCTAGTGGTTAAAATATTGGTTATTAGTATTATTATTGTTATTATTATCATTATTATTATTTGTACTGGTAGTATAATTGCAAAAATAATTATTATAACAGTAATAATTACGTAATAACGATACTAATTAAGATAATTATATAAAAAATTTATTATAAAATCGTTATTATTGTTATTTTTATTGTTATTATTATTATTGTTTTTGTTATTATTTTATTGCAAAAATTTATACAAAACTCCAAATTGAAATTTAAAATGTAACAATTGCAATAATGATGAAATAATTGCAATAATGAGATAATGATGATGATAATGATGATAATGATGATGATAACGATAAAAATGATGATAATCATGATAAATGATGAAAATAACGGAATTGTGTCATATATAATATAAAAAAGGTATAAGAAAAACATTCCCAAAAGTCGAAAAAGGGAAAAATCTAGCGAAATATAGCCTTTTGGAGAAAACCCCAAAAATGACGTTTTTTTTTCGTTTTTTGGTGATTTGGGCAATTATTAGGGAAAATAATGATAATAATTACCAGAATTGTTTTAAATCATAACAATAAGATGATAAAATGAGAAAAAAGAGAATTTTGATAACTTTAAATATTTTAAAAAATTATTTTTATTTTTATTAATTTTTTTTTTTATATTTATATTATTAAAAATTTTTATTATTATTATTATTAGATTTTTATTCATTATCTTAATTTTTGTATATTCCCAAAAAAATCTATTATATCTTAATAAAAATGTTATAATAATTGCAAAAATGATGAAAATTTAATTGCAAAAATGAGATAATGATATAATGATGATGATACGTAATAATGATGATAATCATGATAATGATGATATAATAAAAGGAATTTTTTCCATATATAATATAAAAAGGTATAAAAAAAAATTCCGAAAATCGAAAAAGCGGCAAAATCTAGCGAAATATAGCGTATGGAGAATATACTCCAAAATGACGTTTTTTCGATTTCTTTGGATTCGCAAATTAGGGTAATAATGATAAAATTTAAACCAGAATTGTATAATCATAACAATAATGATGATAAAGTTAGAATAAGCGAATTTGATAACATTGAATTTTATTAAAATTATTATTATTTTTATATATTTTTATCATTTTTATATTATTATATTATTATTATTATTATATTTTTAAATTAATTTTATTATTATTATTATTTTATTATTACTATTATCTTAATTATTAGTATACTTGCCAAAATTATTATATCTGTAAAAATAACAATAATAATAATTAGTATAAGTATAATAATAATAATGTAGTGGTAAATATTGTATTAGATTATTATTGTTATTATTATCATTATTATTATTTGTACTGGTATATAATTGAAAAATAATTATTATAACAGTAATAATTAAGTATACGTTTACTAATAAATATGAATAAATAATTATTATAAAATCGTTATTGTTGTTTTTATTATTTTTATTACTATTATTATTGTTGTGGTATTAGTATTATTGCAAAAATAAAACTATAACTCCAAAAATTCCAATAATAATGATAACAATTGCAATAAGAGATTTAATTGCAAAAAATGAGATAATGTGTTTGAAAATTTTGGGATAATGGATAATGAGATGATAAGGGATAATAATGATGATAACCCTGATAATGATGATGATAATAACGGGAAATTGTGTCCATATATAATATAAAAAGGTAAAGAAAAACTTCCAAAGCAAAAAAAGGGGCCCAAAAAATCTAGCGAAATATACCCTTTCCAGAGTATACTCCAAAATGACTTTTTTTTCATTTTTTTGGTGATTTCGGCAATTATTAGGTAATAATGTTTAATAATTACCAAAATTTTTTATTAATCATAACAAAATGATGATAAAGTGAGAATAAAGAGAATTTTAAAACATTTAATATTATTAAAATTTATTATTTTATTATTATTATTATTATTATTATTATTATATTATTATATTATTATTTATTATTATTATTATTTTTATTATATTATATTATTTAAATTATAGTATATTGCCAAAAATCATTTATCTGTAATAATAACAATAAAATAATAAGTAAAAAGTATATAAAAATGATGCTAGTGGTTATAATATTGTTATTAGTATTATTATTGTATTAATTATCATTATTATTATTTGAAACTGGTAGAAAATTGCAAAAATATTTTTAAATAACGGGAATAATTACAGTAATAATTGAATAATAATGATAACAATTGAAATAATGATGATAATAATTTGCAAAATGATGATAATGATGATGATAATGAGATAATGGATGTAACGATAATAATGATGATAATCATGAAAAAGATGATAAATAAAAAACGGAAAATTGTGTCCATATAAATATAAAAAGGTATAAGAAAAACTTCCCAAAAGTCGAAAAAGCGGCAAAATTAGCGAAATATACCTTTGAGAAGATACTCCAAAATGACGTTTTTCGATTTCTTTGGTGATTTCGGAAAAAAAATTTTATTAGGTATAATAATAATAATTACAAATTGTATTAATCATAAAAATAATGTATAAAAGTGAGATAAAGAGAATTTTGTTTACATTTGAATATTATTAAAATTATATTATTTTATTATATTATTATTATTATTATTTATTATTTTATATTATTATATTATTATTATTTTTATTATTATTACTATTATCTTATTATTAGAGTCTTTTGGCCAAAAAATCTATTATATTTTGTAATAATAACAATAAAAATAAGTATAAGTATAATAATAATAATGCTAGTGATTAAAATATTGTTATTGATTTTTATTGTTATTATTATCTTTATTTTTATTTGTACTGGTAGTATAATTGGAAAAATAATTTTTAAAACAGATAATTACAGTAATAACGATACTAATTAAGATAATGTATAAATAATTATTATAAAATCGTTATATCTTTTTATTATTTTTATTACTATTATTATGTTGGGGTTTTATTAGATTATTGCAAAAATATATACTATAACTCCAATAATTGCAAAAATAATGATAACAATTGCAATAATAATGTAATAATTGAATAATGATGATAATGATGATAAAAATGAGATAATGATGATAATGATGATGATAACGATAAAAATGATAAATCATGATAATGTGATGATAATAACAGGAATTGTTTTCCATATATAATATAAAAAAGTATAGAAAACATTCCCAAAAGTCGAAAAACCCGGCAAAATCAAAGCGAAATATAGCCTTTAGAGTATACTCAAAATGACGTTTTTCGTTTTCTTTGGTGATTTCGGCAATTATTAGGAAATAATGGTAATAATTACAGAATTTTTATAATCATTAACAATAATGATGATAAAAGTAGAATAAAGAGAATTTGATAATAAAATGAATATTATTAAAATTATTATTATATTATTATTATTATTATTATTATTTTTATTATTATATTATTATTATTTTTATTATTATTATTATTACTATATTTAAATTTATTAGTATCATTGCCAAAAATCATTATATCTGTAATAATAACAATAATAATAAAAAGGGTATAAGTATATAATAATAATGCTAGTGGTTATAATATGTTTAGAAATATATTGTTATTATTATCTTTATTATTATTGGATATGGTAGTATAATTGCAAAAAAATTATTAAACAGTAAAAATTTACAGTAATAACGATACTAATTAAGATAATGATATAAATAATTTTTATAAAATCGTTATATGTTTTATTATTGTATTACTATTTTTAGTTGTGGTTATTAGTATTATTGCCAAAATTATACTATAACCCCAAATTTAATTGCAATAATAATGATAACAATTGCAATAATGATGATAAAAATTTGCAATAATTATGATAATAATTTGATGATAATGAGAAAATGATGATAAGATGATGATAACGAAAATTTAATGATGATAATCATGATAATGATATGATGATAACAGAATTTGTCCATATATAATATAAAAAAGTAATAAGAAAAACTTTCCCAAAAAGTCGAAAAGCGGCAAAATTCTAGAAAATTTATAGCTTTTGAGAGTATACTCAAAATGACGTTTTTGCGATTTCTTGGTGATTTCGAATTATTAGGGTAATAATGATAATAATTACAAAATTTATTAATCAAAAACAATAATATGATAAAATTTAGAATAAAAGCGATTTTGTAATTTTTAATATTATTAAAATTATTATTATTATTATTATCTTTATTATTATTATTATTTTTATTTTATTACTATTATCTAATTATTAGTATCATTGCCAAAAAATCTATTAAAATCGTAATGATAACAATAATAATAATAATATAAGTATAATAATAATAATGCTAGTGGTTAATATTGTTATTAGTATTTATTGTTATTATTATCATTATATTATTGTATGGTAGATATTGCAAAATAATTATTATAACAGTAAAAAATTAGTAATAACGATACTAATTAAGATAATGATATAAATAATTTTTAAATAAAATCGTAATTATTGTTATATTTTTGTTATTACTATTATTATTGTTGTGGTTATTAGAAATTATTGCAAAATAATACTAAAACTCCAATAATTGCAATAATAATGATAACAATTGCAATAATGATGATAATAATTGCAATAATGATTATAATGATAATGATAATGATGATAATGATGATTATAATGATGATAATGATGATAATCAGGGATAATGATGATAAAAATAACAGGAATTGTGCCCATATTAATATAAAAAGGTATAAAAAAAACATTCCAAATCGAAAAAGCGGCAAAATCTAGCGAAATATAGCCTTTGAGAGTATACTCCAAAATGACGTTTTTTCGATTTTTTTGGTGTTTTCGCAATTTTTTAGGGTAATAATGATAAATAATTACCAGAATTTGTATTAATCATAAAATAATGATGATAAAATTTGGAATAAAGAGAATTTTGATAACATTTGAATATTATTAAAAATATTATTATTATATTATTATTGTTATTATTATTTTTATTATTATTATTATAAAATTTTCTATTAGTATATATTGCAAAAAATCTATAATCTGTAATATATAACAATAATAATAAAAGTAAAGTATAATAATAATAATGCTATGGTTAAATATCTGTTATTAGATTATTATGCTATATTATCATATTATTATTTTACTGGTAGTATAATTGCAAAAATAATTATTATAACAGTAATAATTACAGTAATAACGATATATTAAAATAATGATTAAATAATTATTATAAATCGTTATTATTGTTATTATTATTGTTTATTATATTATTATTGTTGTAGTTATTAGTATTATTGCAAAAATATATACTATAACTCCAATATATTGCAATAATAATGATAACAATTGCAATAATGATAATAATAATTGCAATAATGATGATAATGTGTTTATAATGATATAATGAGAAAATGATGATGATAAGATAATAATGATGATAATCATGATAATGATGATGATAATAACAAAATTTGTGTCCATATATAATATAAAAAAGGTATAAGAAAAACATTCCAAATCAAAAGGGGGCAAAATTAGCAAAAATATAGCTTTGAGAGTAACTCCAAAATGAAGTTTTTCGATTTCTTGGTGATTTCGGCAATTATTGGGGTAATAATGATAATAATTACCAGAATTGTATTAATAAACAATAAGATGATAAAAGTGAAATAAAGAAAATTTTGAAAAAACATTAAATTTATTTTTAAAAATATTATTATTATTAATATATTTTATTTTAAATTAATTATTTTTATTATTATTATTATTTATTATTTTATTATTTTACTATTATCTTATTATTAGTATCATTGCCAAAAAAATCTATTAATCTGTAATAATAAAAAATAATAATAATAAGTTAAGTATAATAAAATATGCTAGTGGTTATAATTTTTATTAGTATTATTATTGTTATTATTATCATTATTATTATTTGTACGGGTTTAGTATATTGCAAAAATAATTATTATAACAGTAATAATTACAGTAATACGATACAAATTTAAAATTTATGATATAAATAATTATTATAAAATCGTTATTATTGTTATTTTTAAATTGTTATTACTATTATTATTGTTGTGGTTATTAGTTTTTATTGCAAAATATATACTATAACTCCATTATTGCAATAATAATGATAAACAATTGCATAATATGATAATAATTCCCATAATGAGATAAGATGAGATAATGATGATAATGATGATAATGATGATGATAACGTAAAAATGATGAAAATCATGATAATGTTTGATGATAAAAACCGGGAAATTTGGGTCCATATATATATAAAAAAGATAAAAAACCCATTCCAAAAGTCGAAAAAGCGGCAAAATTACGAAATATAGCTATTTGAGATATACTCCAAAATGACGTTTTTTCTATTTCTTTGTGGATTCGCAATTATTAGGGTAATAATGTAAAAATTACCAGAATTGTATTAATCATAACAATAATGATGATAAAAGTGAAATAAGAGAATTTTGATAACTTTTGAATATTATTAAAATTTTTTATTATTATTTATTATTATTATTATTATTATATTATTTTTTATATTATTTCTTTTATTATTATTATTACATTTTTAAATATATCTTAATTATTAGTTCATTGCCAAAAAATCTATTATTATTGAAATAATAACAATATTAATAATAAGTATATATAATAAAAATTAATGCTAGTGGTTATAATATTGTTATTAGTATTATTATTGTTATATTATCATTATTATTATTTGTACTGGTAGATAATTGCAAAAATAATTATTATAACAATAATAATTACAGTAATAACGATACAAAATTAAGAAAATGATATAAATAATTATTATAAAATGGGTTTTTATGTATATTATTGTTATTACTATTATTATTGTTGTGGTATTAGTATTATTGCAAAAATATATACTATAACTCAATAATTCCAAAAATAATGATAACAATTGCAAAAATGAGGGATAATAATTGAATAATGATGATAATGATGATGATAATGATGATAATGAGATGATACCGATAATAATGATGATAATCTGATAATGATGATAAATAATAACAGGAATTGTGTCCATATATAATATAAAAAAGGTATAAGAAAAACATTCCAAAATGGGAAAAAGCGGAAAAATTTAGCGAAATATAGCCTCTTGAGAGTATACTCCAAAATGACTTTTTTCGATTTCTTGGGTGATTTCGGCAAATTATTAGGGTAATAATGTAATAACTCCCAAAGAATTGTATTAATCATAACAATATGATGATAAAAGTGAGAAAAAAGAGAATTTGATAACATTTGAATATTATAAAATATTTTTATTTTTATTATAGTATTATTATTATTGATCATTATTATTATTATTATATTATTATTATTTTTATATTATTTTTATTATTATTATTATTATTATTATTATTATTATTATTACTATTATCTTAATTATTATATCATTGCCAAAAATCTATTATATCTGTATAATAAAAATAAAAATAATAAGTATAAGTATAATAATAATAATGCTAGTGGTATAATTTGTTTTTAGTATTATTATTGTTATTATTATCTTTAAATTATTATTTGTATGGTAGTATATTGCAAAAATAATTATTAAACAGTAATAATTACAGTAATAACGATACTAATTAAGATAATGATATAAATAATTATTATAAAATCGTTATTATTGTTTTTAAATTATTGTTATTACTATATTATTGTTGTGTTTATTTAGTATTATTCAAAAATATATACTATAACTCCAATAATTGCAATAATAATGAAATCTCAATTGCAATAATGATGATAATAATTGCAATAATGATGATAATGATGATGATAATGATGATAATGATGATAATGATGATGATAACGATGATAACGATAATAATGATGATAATCATGATAATGATTATGATAATAACAGGAATTGTATCCATATATGATATAAAAAAGGTATAAGAAAAACATTCCCAAAAGTCGTAAAAGCCGGCAAAATCTAGCGAAATATGCCTTTGAGAGTATACTTCAAAATGACGTTTTTCTCGATTTCTTTGGTGATTTCGGCATATTTAGGGTAATAAGGATAATAATTACCAGAATTGTATTAATCATAACAATAATGATGATAAAAGTGAGAATAAAAGAGAATTTTGATAACATTTGAATATTATTAAAATTATTATTATTATTATTATTATTATTATTATTATTATTATTATTATTATTATTATTATTATTATTATTATTATTTTTATCATTATTATTATTTGTACTGGTAGTATAATTGCAAAAATAATTATTATAACAGTAATAATTACAGTAATAACGATACTAATTAAGATAATGATATAAATAATTATTATAAAATCGTTATTATTGTTATTATTATTGTTATTACTATTATTATTGTTGTGGTTATTAGTATTATTGCAAAATATATACTATAACTCCAATAATTGCAATAATAATGATAACAATTGCAATAATGATGATAATAATTGCAATAATGATGATAATGATGATGATAATGATGATAATGATGATAATGATGATGATAACGGTAATAATGATGATAATCATGATAATGATGATGATAATAACAGGAATTGTGTCCATATTTAATATAAAAAAGGTATAAGAAAAACATTCCCAAAAGTCGAAAAAGCGGCAAAATCTAGCGAAATATAGCCTTTTGAGAGTATACTCCAAAATGACGTTTTTTCGATTTCTTTGGTGATTTCGGCAATTATTAGGGTAATAATGATAATAATTAACAGAATTGTATTAATCATAACAATAATGAAGATAAAAGTGAGAATAAAGAGAATTTTGATAACATTTGAATATTATTAAAATTATTATTATTATCATTATTATTATTATTATTATTATTATTATTATTATTATTATTTTTATTATTATTTTAAATTATTATTACTATTATCTTAATTATTAGCATCATTGCCAAAAAATCTATTATATCTGTAATAATAACAATAATAATAATAAGTATAAGTAAAATAATAATAATGCTAGTGGTTATAATATTGTTATTAGTATTATTATTGTTATTATTATCATTATTATTATTTGTACTGGTAGTATTATTGCAAAAATATATACTATAACTCCAATAATTGCAATAATAATGATAACAATTGTAATGATGATGATAATAATTGCAATAATGATGATAATGATGATGATAATGATGATAATGATGATAATGATGATGATAACGATAATAATGATGATAATCATGATAATGATGATGATAATAACAGGAATTGTGTCCATATATAATATAAAAAAGGTATAAGAAAAACATTCCCAAAAGTCGAAAAAGCGGCAAAATCTAGCGATATATAGCCTTTTGAGAGTATACTCCAAAATGACGTTTTTTCGATTTCTTTGGTGATTTCGGCAATTATTAGGGTAATAATGATAATAATTACCTGAATTTTATTAATCATAACAATAATGATGATAAAAGTGAGAATAAAGAGAATTTTGATAACATTAATGAATAAAATTATTATTATTATTATTATTATTATTATTATTATTATTATTATTATTATTATTATTACTATTATCTTAATTATTAGTATCATTGCCAAAAAATCTATTATATCTGTAATAATAACAAAATAATAATAAGTATAAGTATAATAATAATAATGCTAGTGGTTATAATATTGTTATTAGTATTATTATTGTTATTATTATCATATTATATTTGTACTGGTAGTATAATTCCAAAAATAATTATTATAACAGTAATAATTACAGTAAAAAAACGATACTAATTAAGATAATGATATAAAAAATTTATTATAAAATCGTTTTATGTTATTTTATTTTTTTTAAA